>NC_090653.1:278210539-278333039 GCF_040937935.1 Hyperolius riggenbachi
GCTGCTCTGCTCTGGCGCTTTGAGTCCGCAAGGAGAAAAGCGCAATATAAATGTTATTTGTCTTGTCTTATGCACTGTCTGGTATATAAAACAGTGTGCAGTCAGACAGATGCAGTGAAAGGTATGCAGTGACTGCTGGTGGTATAATGCAATGTGCAGTCACACAGGTGCAGTGAAAAGATATGCACTGACTGGTATATAAAATAGCATGCTGTCACGCAGATGCAGTGACTGCTGGTGGTATAATGCAATGTGCAGTCACACAGGTGCAGTGAAAAAGTATGCACTGACTGGTATATAAAACAGTGTGCTGTCACACAGATTCAGTGAAAGGTATGCAGTGACTGGTATTATAATAGAATGTGCAGCAGTCACACACAGGTGCAGTGAAAATGTATGCACTGGCACAGTATAGCAATTAGCAAGGGCCAGCTGCGACAGACAGGGCTGTATATGCAGTGTCAGTGGGTCACAAAAAAAACAAAAAAACATATCACAAGAACATTAGCTCTCAAAAGAGCTCTTTTTGTAGTGCTTTACAGCAACAAATATCAGCAAGGAGCAAGTTAACAGACCTCCTAACTATTGCTTTCCCTCTCCAATGTCTCTCTCTTCTCTCACTAATTGCAGCAGCAGACAGAGTGAGAAAATAGCAAACGCTGCTGCCTTTTATAAGGGGGGGTCCAGGAGGGAGTGCAGCCTGATTGGCTGCCATGTGTCTGCTGACTGTGATGTAGAGGGTCAAAGTTTAGCCCAATGATGTAGTATATGGGGCGGGTCGAACTCGCTAAAAGTTCACCTTTCGAACCAGCGTTGTTCGCGCGAACAAGTTCGCATGCGAACCATTCGGGCCATCTCTACTATGGGCCCCAGGTAAAACTCACTTTGGGTCCCCAAGCTCCTTAGTTATACCAGAGGGTACATGCTACAATAATGTTGAGATCAGATCAGGTGATGGGAACTTGTTGGTAGAGAGTTCTGGTTTGGCACCTGGCAGATGGGTGAGAGTACTTATGGATAACCGTGGAAGAGGACATGAAGAAAGGAGATGTTAGGAGTTGCTGCTAGGATGAGCGTCGTACTTATGGATAACCGTGGCAGAGAACATGAAGAAAGGAGAAGTTAGGGGCTACTGCTAGGATGAGCGTCGTACTTATGAATCACCTTGACAGAGGACATGAAGAAAGGAGATGTTAGGAGCTGCTGCTAGGATGAGCGTCGTACATATGGATAAACATGGCAGAGGACATGAAGAAAGGAGATGTTAGGAGCTGCTGCTAGGATGAGCGTCGTACATATGGATAAACATGGCAGAGGACATGAAGAAAGGAGATGTTAGGAGCTGCTGCTAGGATGAGCGTCGTACATATGGATAAACATGGCAGAGGACATGAAGAAAGGAGATGTTAGGAGCTGCTGCTAGGATGAGCGTCGTACATATGGATAAACATGGCAGAGGACATGAAGAAAGGAGATGTTAGGAGCTGCTGCTAGGATGAGCGTCGTACTTACAAATAACCTTGTCAGAGGACATGAAGAAAGGAGATGTTAGGAGTTGCTGCTAGGATGAGCATCATACTTACAAATAACCTTGTCAGAGGACATGAAGAAAGGAGATGTTAGGAGTTGCTGCTAGGATGAGCATCATACTTACAAATAACCTTGTCAGAGGACATGAAGAAAGGAGATGTTAGGAGTTGCTGCTAGGATGAGCATCATACTTACAAATAACCTTGTCAGAGGACATGAAGAAAGGAGATGTTAGGAGTTGCTGCTACTAGGATGAGCATCATACTTACAAATAACCTTGTCAGAGGACATGAAGAAAGGAGATGTTAGGAGTTGCTGCTAGGATGAGCGTCGTACATGTGGATAACCATGGCCAAGGACATGAAGAAAGGAGATGTTAGGAGCTGCAGCTAGGATGAGCGTCGTATTTCCGGATAACCGTGGCAGAGAACATGAAGACAGGAGATGTTAGGAGCTGCTGCTAGGATGAGCGTCGTACTTACGGATAACCGTGTCAGGGGACATGAAGACAGGAGATGTTAGAAGCTGCTGCTAGGATGAGCGTCGTACTTACGGATAACCGTGTCAGGGGACATGAAGACAGGAGATGTTAGGAGCTGCTGCTAGGAAGAGCTTCCTTATCTGTGCCGTGGTGATTTTCTCCTAGGGCCGGATCACAGGTTGGTTTCAGCACGCATGGAGGAGTGTCTTGCCAGCACAAGCGTTGCTGGAATTCAGAATGATGACTGTTGGCACCACACCTCAAATAAAATACTGCAAGCCAGGTTGCGAGCAGTGAGAAAACCTGTGTTTAATTTAAAGGGAAACCGAGGTGAGAGACATCTGGAGGCCACAGATTGCTGCAAGATGTAGGGCCGACTTGCTCGACTGGGTGCACGGCGGTAACTTCGAATTATATCAGGACGAGCGCGGAACGCGACGAAGCCCAAGATGCTGTCCCCCCAATCTAAAATGTCCCCCTGGTGCCCAGTGTAAAGTATACATTACCTGTCTGCAGCCTCTGCTTGCTTCGGGCTCCCTCTCTCACGTAGGCACGTGTGTGATGTCTGACATCACACATGTGCTCTTACTTGCAACCACGTGGAACACGCGTGTATGGACAATGGAGGAAGTCCGGAGCAAGCGGAGGCTTCAGACAGGTATTGTATAGCGTGCACTGGGGTGACACTAAATATTAGGGCGGATAACGTTGGGTGGGCGATGGCGGTTGGATGCAGCGCCACAAGGCTTATTCCTGATCAATTTTCAGCATGAAGTTGATCGGGGATCGGCCTGCGGTGTATGAGCAGCTGACACAGATCTCTCTGTAATCAGATTCAATTAGAGAGAGATTTGTCTCTTGGTCGAATGTGCCAGATGTATGGCTACCTTAAATGTCTTTCCGCTGAACTAATCAACATGATTACAGTTGGCCAAACGTTGAAGTGAAATGGATCGGGAGAAGAAGGAAAAGATTTCTCATGGGAAAGGGGGTATCAACTACTGACTGGGATGAAGTTCAATCTTTGGTTAAAGGGGCACTATGGCGAAAAAGTGTGACATTTAAAATATGTGCAAGCATAGACAAATAAGAAGTATGTTTTTTCCAGAGTAAAATGAGCCATAAATTACTTTTCTCCTGTGTTGCTGTCACTTACAGTAGGCTGTAGAAATCTGACAGAAGTGACAGGTTTTGGAATAGTCCATCTCTTCATAGGGGATTCTCAGCAAGACTTTTATTCTTTATAAAGATATTCCCTAAAAAGGATTTAAACAATGATGCTGGCCAGCTTCCCTGATCGCTACACAGTTTTTTGGTTGTTGGACGGAGCAACTGCCATTCACTAAGTGCTTTTGAAAATAAATGAATCCCTGAGAATCCCCTATGAAGAGATGAACTAGTCCAAAACCTGTCACTTCTGTCAGATTTCTGCTACCTACTGTAAGTGACAGCAACATAGGAGAAAGGTAATTTATGGCTCATTTTACTCTGGAAAAAACGTACTGTTGTACATGTTTGCACATATTTTACATTTTCCAATTATTTTGCCATAGTGCGCCTTTAAAATTCCTCTTTACCAACTGTCCCCGCCGACGGTAAGAAAAAAGCAAAAAAACAAACAACAAAATACGTAAATTGTTGGCTCCGCCATAGGGGCCCATTGTATTTATCAGTAAGGAGGGAAAATTTGCCTGCGGCCCCAAATCCTGGTATTTATTGGGCGCCGCAGCGCCCAAACTTCTACCGCTAGCAGCCGTCAAAATTTCCTGCTTCTGTGAGGAAGGCTTTAGAGCTTAAAGAGACACTGAAGCGAAAAAAATATATGATATAGTGAATTGGTTGTGTACTATGAATAATTACTAGAAGATTAGCAGCAAAGAAAATATTCTCATACTTTTATTTTCAGGTATATAGTGTTTTTTCTAACATTGCATCATTCTATAATATGTGCAGATTACACAACACTCAGCATTCAAAATGAGTCTTTCAGAGCAGTCTGTGAAGTAATGACCTCTCCTCTAGCAGAGAAAAAGTAAATAGTCCAGGAACAGTTGAGATAATAAAAGTCAGATAACAGCCCTCTCCACGACTAACTTAGTCTGAGAGCTTAATGGCTTGTTTGCATAGAGATAACAACTGGAGTTTCTCAACTCTTCCTGTACTGGAAACAATTACACTGATGTATCTGATCTTAATGTTTTATTTCTTAGCTGTGCTCCACATACAAATCATAATATCATCATTTTTTTTCCGCTTCAGTGTCTCTTTAAATGTTTGTAGTTAGTGAATAAAGTTAATATCTATTTCAATTTTCATTATATAAACAAAAGGCGGGTTCAGGTAACGTTTAATGTGTAGGTATTAACCTTGCTTCATGTAACCACTGTACAAAATACTTATTATTGTTCTAGTAATTTTTACAGCACTGCAAATATGTATTTTCCTGTCTAACTGGTCCTGCAGTTGTCTTCCAAGCAGAACTCAAAACTTTACTAATTCTATATAGAAGGGTGCTGCTTTATAATTCTAGACACTGAGACGTAGTAAAAGGAACCATTATTATCCCATAAAAAACATGTTAGAAATATTTTTAAAGCAGGTTAGTCAGAGTTGAGAAAGTCATAGAAGTAATTTTGGGCACTGCATTTTAAAAACTAAAACATAATATTTTAGGTAAAGCATAAGAAAAGCAGTTGCCTTTGTTATGTGCTTATTACGCACTTGTTAATTTTCTATTGACAGGCAGCACATAGCATTTCTAATGTATGCCTTTTCAAAAACATTTTCTTTTAAAGAGGGATTGTCAGCCACAAAATCAAATTCCATCTACCCACTGCACTGCGTTCATTATGCAGCCTGGAACTTCACCCTGCATTGCAAGCTCTCCAATATAATCAGAAATGTTTCTGCTGTAATAAATCTTATCTCAATCAGACTGGCACTATTTGGTACATTGCTGATGAGAAGGAAGCTTGTCATCTCTCCCCTCCGACATTCCTGCTCCTCGCTGATTGGCTGAGGGCAGTTCAGTGTGACACAAAGCTGAAATCTGATCTTGCTGTGCTCACATGTTTACACGGCAAGCTAGTTATGACATTGCAGATTCTAGGAGGGAAAAAGTAAGGGAGGAAATGACATCAGTATTGGCTTCAGTCAGAGGGAAGCAAGATGGCAAATGCCAGGAACAGAATTCTCTTTATTTACTATATAAAAGTCACTGAAATCAAAACGTGGACAGTACAATAAATCTGGTATGTAAGTATAGCAAGTAGTTATTTACTTATACATGTGTTTTTTTTTTTCTGACATAGTATGGCTGTCCCTGCTGCTTTAAATTTTTATTTTATTAATGTGAACCTGAATCCTAGGTTGTTTTATTTAACAAATAAAGGGCATTTTTATAATCTATAGTTTGTCAAGAACAAGTATATATGTATATGTGCATATATATATATATATATATATATATATATATATATATATATATATATATATATATATATATATATATATATATATATGCCGCTCAGGCCCTGCTGGGCCGATTTACATAATTTTTATTTCAAACACGCAGCTAGCACTTTGCTAGCTGCATATTTGGTCTGATCGCCGCCGCCCGCCGCCGATGCGCCACTACCCGCCGCGATACAGGGCCCCCCCCCCCCCGCATACCCCTTGCGCAGCCTGGCCAATCGTCGCCAGGCTGCGCTATGGGGTGGATCAGGACTCCCTGTGACGTCACGACATCGATGACGTCACTCCGTTCGTCGCCATAGCGACGGGGGAAGCCCTCAAGGAAATCCTGTTCAGAACGGGATTTCCTTATGGGCAAGCGGCGTCGGTGGCGATCGGAAGATACGGGGGGATGCCGCAGGGAGGGGGGAAGCATGTAGCTAGCGCTAGGCTAGCTACATGCTAAAAAAAAAAAAGGGGGTTAAAAAAACCCTCCCACGGCCGCGCGGCCGCGGGAATTATACCGCCAGGGAGGTTAAAGATGTATTATTTGGCTTATTGTAAAGTAAATAACAAGTAGTACAGAATAACTAAAAACGTTAGCGTGCATAACACTGCATCCCCCTCTCTGTGTAGTTACTAAATGCTTCTTTTAGATATTACATTGGATTTGTGTACATGGGACCATTCAGTCACTGTAAACATTCTCCATCTTCTTCAAATAAAAAAAAAAAAAAAGAATGAGATTATACAACTGTACCATAGATGTCTACTTTATTATGCATGTGATGTGTAGAGAAATATACAGCACAAAGGTATAGAGAACATAGCATGGGCTATATAGGTCGGATCTTCATCTCAACATGCTTGTAGGAGTAGTTGTAGCCCTTCCCCGACCCCCAGTTGATGCCATCTCCATGGCTGCTGTGTTGTCCTAGGTAATAATACCCATTTAGGTTGGAGTCATGGCAAGCCCTGTACCACCAGGCTCCTTTAAAAGTCACTGCACATCCACTGCCCTGCTCGGTGTTGTCCTGGTCTTTGGTGGAAAACTTCAAGCCATTGTGAGTCTCCATAGAGTCTCCTGTCAAGAAAAGAAAACTCACTTTGAAAATATTTTTTTAACCACTTAATGTATTTCAGATAGTATATCTACACCCCTGGAGACTTTATCTTAGCTCCAGGGGCGTAAACAGGGGCGTAACTAGATACCACTGGGCCCCCCTGCAAAACTTTAAATGGGGCCCCCTCCTGTCAAAACAAATCTACAAATCTTTGTCTGCAAAACTTTGTATTATTCTCTATCAGCAGCTGAGCAGATGCAGTCATTAGAACAATAGTGGAGAGAGCAGAAATTTGTTTTCTCTCCTTGCCCTTAGTTGTCAGTCTCTCAGGACGGGCCCCCTGTGACTTATGGGCCCCCCTGCGGCTGCATCCCTTGCGGGGTCTATTGTTACGCCCTTGGGCGTAAATATACATACTCTGCCGCAATCATTGCTGCGGCACTCCCGCGCAGTCCCGTGTGCATGCACGTCACCGCTCGTTAGTAGAGAGTCTGTCTGGAGAAGCAGGTGACTGCAGAACGCGTGAGGGAGCACGTGGGGGTCCCAGGCACCTCATCTTTGCACTGTAGGTAACCCTGGTGTGCACTGTATATCCTTCTACAAACACTGACAAGCTACATTTAACCACTTGAGGACCACAGGCTTTACCCCCCCCCCCCCCCCCTCCCCCAGTGACCAGGCTATTTTTTTACAAATGAGTGCTCTGCAGCTTTAATGGCCGTGCACACAAATAAACCTCCCCCTTTTCTGTCCACCCACAGAGCTTTCTGTTGGTGGGCTCTGATTCAATCAGTGTTTTTTTTAAAATTACTTTATTTCATAGTGCTGTCATAGATCACAGTGCTGTACAGTGTAAATAGACGACGTTACACCGTTTAACAGTCTCCTAGCGACAATCGCCACTGGGAGACTGAGTGATGACCAGAGGCGGGACAAGGTCCTCCAGCACCCAAGGCTGAGACACCAAAGTGCGCCCCCCCATCCCTGCCACCCCAGCCGTCACACACTGATTGCTATTGGACTAAGAGGTGCCACAGGGCCCACAACCTCCCCAACACCTTAATATCTAGTTATCTGGCTTGCAGTCACTGCTATGTATCCCCTTTTCTTATTTCTTTCTGCTTCAAACACAATTAGGAATGAAAGCTGAATGAATTGTGCGCCCCTTCCTACACTGCGCCCTGAGGCTGGAGCCTCTCCAGCCTCTGCCTCGGCCCGGCCCTGCTGATGACAGACAGAACAGAGCTCCGTCATTCAAGCTGAGATGCGCGCCTTTCAGTGTTAGGCGGTCCTGGGGTTGCCAGCTTCCTGGTGTCTATCGGTGGTCAGGAAGCAGTTAAAAGGACAGCACTTAATAATCAGAGGTTTGTTTAACTATTTGTTTGACTAGATTGGCGTTGCTCATTTAACTTTGTGCTGATCATGGCATTTGCAAATACCTATAATGTTGTTTTATAACCTGCAGCAGCTTTTCTATTTTTGTAATCATTGTTGATAGCCTATTGGTTGGTCCCCCCCCCACATGCTGTTTTTAAGTATTTTTATAGTGTTGTGTCCTCAATAAAGTTGATAAATTTATTCTTATTGCTGGCTTGTATTGCTGATTGCAAAGCTAATTGTTTCTGACATGGATTCCTTTTTCTCAGCTATATCCATAGTGTCTCCGGTCGAGAAAAGAAAAAATGACAAATATATATATATATATATATATATATATATATATATATATATATATATATATATAGTCCAATGGAAGATGACCAGCACCGGCTGTTTCTTTAAGAAAGCGGGATTTTATTCACTCCAAGTATGAATAAACATAGCTCCAGACATCCAAAGATATTCAAGATGTACTTATAGCTCCAATGTAGAAAGCTCTTAGATGCATGCAAATGGGAAGGGTCCTACATGGCAGTAGAAGAAGCCCCCATTGCAGCCAGGTCCGCCCACACAACGGACGCCGTTTCGAACGGGAACACCGTTCTTTGTCAAGTGAATAGCTATTCACTTGACAAAGAACGGTGTTCCCGTTCGAAACGGCGTCCGTTGTGTGGGCGGACCTGGCTGCAATGGGGGCTTCTTCTACTGCCATGTAGGACCCTTCCCATTTGCATGCATCTAAGAGCTTTCTACATTGGAGCTATAAGTACATCTTGAATATCTTTGGATGTCTGGAGCTATGTTTATTCATACTTGGAGTGAATAAAATCCCGCTTTCTTAACCACTTAAGGACCGCAGTCTTTTCACCCTTAAGGACCAGAGCCTTTTTTTCCATTCAGACCACTGCAGCTTAAATGGTTTATTGCTCAGTCATACAAGCTACCATCTAAATGAATTTTACCTCCTTTTCTTGTCACTAATACAGCTTTCTTTTGGTGCTATTTGATTGGTGCTGCGATTTTTACTTTTTATTCTATTCATCAAAAAAGACATGAATTTTGGCAAAAAAATGATTTTTTTAACTTTCTGTGCTGACATTTTTCAAATAAAGTAAAATTTCTGTATACATGCAGCGCGAAAAATGTGGACAAACATGTTTTTGATTAAAAAAAACCCATTCAGTGTATATTTATTGGTTTGGGTAAAAGTTATAGCGTTTACAAACTATGGTGCAAAAATTGAATTTTCCCATTTTGAAGCATCTCTCTCATTTCTGAGCACCTGTCAGGTTTCATGAGGTGCTAGAATTCCAGGATAGTATAAATACCCCCCAAATGACCCCATTTTGGAAAGAAGACACCCCAAAGTATTCACTAAGAGGCATGGTGAGTTCATAGAAGATTTTATCTTTTGTCACAAGTTAGCGGAAAATGACACTTTGTGACAAAAAAAATAAATAAAAAAAAGTTTCCATTTTTGCTATCTGGTGACAAAAAAAAATGAAATCTGCCACGGACTCACCATGCCCCTCTCTGAATACCTTGAAGTGTCTAGTTTCCAAAATGGGGTCATTTGTGGGGTGTGTTTATTGTCCTGGCATTTTGGGGGGTGCTAAATTGTAAGCACCCCTGTAAAGCCTAAAGGTGCTCATAGGACTTTGGGCCCCTTAGCGCACCTAGGCTGCAAAAGAAATGTCACACATGTGGTATCGCCTTACTCAGGAGAAATAGTATAATGTGTTTTGGGGTGTATTTTTACACATACCCATGATGGGTGGGAGAAATATCTCTGTAAATGAGATTTCTTTTGATTTTTTTACACACAATTGTCCATTTACAGAGATATTTCTCCCACCCAGCATGGGTATGTGTAAAAATACACCCCAAAACACATTATACTACTTCTCCTGAGTACGGCGATACCACATGTGTGACACTTTTTTGCACCCTAACTGCGCTAAGGGGCCCAAAGTCCAATGAGTACCTTTAGGATTTCACAGGTCATTTTGAGGCATTTATTTTCTAGACTACTCCTCACGGTTTAGGGCCCCTAAAATGCCAGGACAGTATAGGAACCCTACAAGTGACCCCATTTTAGAAAGAAGACACCCCAAGGTATTCCGTTAGTAGTATGGGGAGTTCATAGAAGATTTCATTTTTTTTTCACAAGTTAGCGGAAATTGATTTTTATTGTTTTTTTCACAAAGTGTCATTTTCCACTAACTTGTGACAAAAAATAAAATCTTCTATGAATTCCCCATACACCTAATTGAATACCTTGGGGTGTCTTTTTTCTAAAATGGGGTCACTTGTGGGGTTCCTATAATGCCCTGGCATTTTAGGGGCCCTAAACCGTGAGGAGTAGTCTAGAAACCAAATGCCTCAAAATGACCTGTGAAATTCTAAAGGTACTCATAGGACGTTGGGCCTCTTTGCGCACCTAGGTTGCAAAAAAGTGTCACACATGTGGTATCGCCGTACTCAGGAGAAGTAGTATAATGTGTTTTGGGGTGTATTTTTACACATACCCATGCTGGGTGGGAGAAATATCTCTGTAAATTAAAATGTTTTGATTTTTTTTACACACAATTGTCCCTTTACAGAGAGATTTCTCCCTCCCAGCATGGGTATGTGTAAAAATACACCCCAAAACACATTATACTACTTCTCCTGAGTACGGCGATATCACATGTGTGACACTTTTTTGCAGCCTAGGTGCGCTATGGGGCCCAACGTCCTATTCACAGGTAATTTTGAGGCATTTGGTTTCTAGACTACTCCTCACGGTTTAGGGCCCCTAAAATGCCAGGGCAGTATAGAAACCCCACAAGTGACCCCATTTTAGAAAGAAGACACCCCAAGGTATTCCGTTAGGTGTATGGTGAGTTCATAGAAGATTTTATTTTTTGTCACAAGTTAGTGGAAAATGACACTTTGTGAAAAAAAACAATACAAATCAATTTCCGCTAACTTTTGACAAAAAATAAAATCTTCTATGAACTCGTCATACACCTAACGGAATACCTTGGGGTGTCTTCTTTCTAAAATGGGGTCACTTGTGGGGTTCCTATACTGCCCTGGCATTTTAGGGGCCCAAAACCACGAGGAGTAGTCTGGAAACCAAATGCCTCAAAATGACTGTTCAGGGGTATAAGCATCTGCAAATTTTGATGACAGGTGGTCTATGAGGGGCTGAATTTTGTGGAACCGGTCATAAGCAGGGTGGCTTCTTAGATGACAGGTTGTATTGGCACTGAAGTGCAGGAATGTTCTCAAATCATGACCTGGACATGGCAATTAAGTCGTACCAGCAGTGATCAGAAAAAAAATTTCTGTCACTGCGGTGGGGCGGGTGAGGGTTTGGCCGGGTGATCAGAAGCCCGCAGGGGGCATATTAGGGCCTGATCTGATGGGTAGCAGTGACAGGTGGTGACAGGGGGTGACGGGGTGGTTGATAGGTGATCAGTAGGTGATTACAGAGGAGAATATATGCAAGCAATGCACTGGCGAGTTGATCAGAGGGGGTCTGGGGGGCTAATTTAGGGTGTGGGCAGGTGATTGGGTGCCCGCAAGGGGCAGATTAGTGTCTGATCTGATGGGTAGCAGTGACAGGTGGTGACGGGGTGATTGATGGGTGATCAGTGGATGATTAGAGGGGAGAACAGATGTAAACAATGCACTTTCAGAGGTGATCTGAGGGTGGGTCTGCACGCAATCTGAGGGTGTGGGTGGGTGATCAGGTGCCCACAAAAGGCAGGTTAGGGTCTGATCTGATGGGTGGCAGTGACAGGTGGTGACAGGGGGTGATTGATGGGTGATTGACAGGTGGTCAGTGGGTGATTATAGGGAAGAATAGATGTATACAGTACACAGGGGGGAGGGTCTAGGGAGGATCTAAGGGTGTGGGGGGTGTGTGTTCAGGAGCCCCCAGGGGGCAGTTTAGGACCTAATCTAAAAAATAGCGTTGAGATAGTGACAGGGAGTGATTAATGGGTGATTAGGGGGGTGATTGGGTGCAAACAGGTGTCCCAGGGGTGGGCAGGGGGGGTCTGATGGGTGCAGTGGGCGATCAGGGGGCAGGATCAGTGTGCTTGGGTACTTACTAGGAGGGCTGCAACCTGCCCTGGTGGTCCCTCAATCACTGGGACCACCAGGGCAGGAGGCAGCCTGTATAATACGCTTTGTATACATTACAAAGCGTATTATCCGCTTTACATGCGGAAGATCGGGGGTTAACAACCCGCCGCCGCTGCTAATTGGCTGGCGGGTTGACGTCGCGGGTGGGCACATCCAGCATGCGATCCCCGGCCAGCTAGTCCGCAACGAGCCGCCGCCGATCGGCGTATTGCGCGGTCGTTGCGGGCTCCACTTTGCCGCCGCCGCCCCTAGGTAGGGGCGGCCGGCAAGTGGTTAAAATCACAATCCAGTTATATATATATATATATATTATATATATATATATATATATATATATATAGACATATATATATATAGATCTATATATATATAGATCTATATATATATAGATCTATATATATATAGATCTATATAGATATATATAGATCTATATAGATCTATATATATATAGATCTATATATATATAGATCTATATATATAGATCTATATATATATAGATCTATATATATATATATATATATAGATCTATATATATATATATAGATCTATATATATATATATATAGATCTATATATATATATATAGATCTATATATATATATATAGATCTATATATATATATAGATCTATATATATATATAGATCTATATATATATATAGATCTATATATATATATAGATCTATATATATATATATATATATATATATATATATATATATATATATATATATATATATATATAGATCTATATATATATATAGATCTATATATATATATAGATCTATATATATATATAGATCTATATATATATATAGATCTATATATATATATAGATCTATATATAGGTGGTTGGGAGGGGATCAAGGGATACATGGGGGGGAGAGAGCTGGAAAAAAGTTTATTTTTACACTAAAATCGCACAGCCTGTCACGGCTGCAGGCTGTGCGTCTCTCCCTGTCACACAAGATCCACAGTGACAGGGAGAGGGAGGCGGAGAGGGAGGCGGAACGGCAACTATGTTGCCTTTCGGAGGGTGATCGCTGTGATTGGCTCACAGCGATCACACGGCAGGGAGCCAATCAGTGACGGCTCCTGCCGATACCCGGAAGCCTTAGCTGTCATAAGACAGCTAAGTGCAGCCGGTTCGGTGCGCGCGATCGCGGCGGGGAGCGGCGGCGCCGGTGATAGAGATCTACGCCTTGCCAGCCAGGAGCCCATCAAAACAGGGCGTAGATCTCTATCACTGCGGTCCGGAAATGGTTAAAGAAACAGCCGGTGCTGGTCATCTTCCATTGGACTACATTAAGTTGGTGTCAGCCGCACTGACTAGACCGTGCACGGCTTACGGGCGGTTTTGGTGTGCTGTCTAAGAAGATTGATATATATATATATATATACATACATACACACACTAGTAGTATACTAGCTGATGGCCCGGCATTGCCCGGGTATGTATTTGGCTGGAGTTGGCTGTGCCCGCTTCTTCTAAAGGTAGTCATACACTGGTCGATTTGCCATCAGATCGACCAACAGATAGATCCCTCTCTGATCTAATCTGATCAGAGAGGGATCGTATGGCTGCCTTTACTGCAAACAGATTGTGAATCGATTTCAGCATGAAATCGATTCACCATCTGTGAAGGTACCGCTGCTGCTGCTCTGCCGGTGCATGTCATCGCTGCTCCTTCTCCGCTGGGTTCCGGCAGGCTTCACTTCTTCCTGTCCGGGGAAGTTTAAACAGTAGAGGGCGCTCTACTGTTTAAACTTCCTGTCGGGACAGGAAGAAGTGAAGCCTGCCGGAACCCAGTGGAGAAGGAGCAGCGGTGACGGCGGGGACACGCGCCGGCGAAGCAGGTAATGTATTGCCGCTAGCGTCGATCGTTGGACATTCGAACACTGCTATCGACGCACTCCCGACCCGCCGGCAATCGAGCAAAATCTTCCGCACAGACTGATCGACGGGAACGATCGATTTCAGACGGAAATCGATCGTTCGGTCAGCGTTTGCGCAACGATTTCACAGCGGATTCTATCACAGTGATCGAATCTGCTGTATATCGGTGGGAAAATCATTAGATGTATGGGCCTCTTTACCCTAACACACAATTACTCAATGACCTAGTTTGTGAGCTTTGCGGTCTTTGGCATCAATAATTTGCATTGAAATGAAACAAATCTGATTGGCTGTGGCTCCACTCCCTTTCCTGAATTTGAACCCCAGTCACCCAATGACCAACTATACCAAGTTTGAGGCTTGTGCCATTAACAGTGCAGCAATTGAATATTCCAGCAGTTGGCAGAAATCAAATATTCCCCTTAAAAATCAATAGGAGAATTTTGATTGGCTTTTGTAGGCTTTACCCACTTTTCTGAATTTTTATCCCAGTCACCCAGTGACCAACTGTGCAAAGTTTAAGAACCCTGCCATTAACAGTATAAGAATGGCTGCAATTTACATTTTCTCAGTGAAATTTGCATCCGTCTCCGCCCATTGAGGACCTGGCGTTGCCCGGGTATGTATTTGGCTGGTGTTGGCTGTGCTCACTTTTTCTAACCCTAACACACAATTACTCAATGACCTAGTTTGTGAGCTTTGCAGGCTTTGGTATCAATAATTTGCATTGAAATGAAAAAAAATTTGATTGGCTGTTTGTGGCTTCACCCCCTTTTCTGAATTTGAACCCCAGTCACCCAATGACCAACTATACCAGGTTTGAGGCTTGTGCCATTAACAGTGCAAGAATGGCATATTCCCCTTGAAAATCAATAAGAATAATACTAGTGAGATTTTTCGCCTAATGCCGTCATTTTCGCGTTACTTGCGTATTATTGCGGCCATTTTTCCGCATAAGGGCATAAGCGTCTGTTTACAGAGTATTTTCTTGCGTATTATTGCGGACATTTTTCCGCATAAAGGCATAAGCGTCCGCATAGAATGTATTTCAATGCGGATTATTGCGGACATTTTTCCGCATAAGCGCCCGTATACAATTTTCGATGCTGGTCGAAAATGCAAATATTTCTGAAGATTTCGCAAAAATTCGCCGGATTTCGAAAACGGGATTTTCTATGCGAAAATGACTTAGGCGAAAATATATTTAGTATATATTTTAACCACTTGTAATATTTAATGTATTTCAGACAGTGGTCTTGATTCACAAAGCAGTGATAATTGTTATAACGCTGTGAAAAGTTTTTCATGAGTTAACGTTCCGCGTTCGCACGATGAATTCACTTTATTGCACGAACGTTAACGCATGAAAATTCGCATCAGCGAATTTTTCCGTGTGATAACCATTTTTTGCACGAAAACGCGCTAAAAAGTGCGCAAATAACAGTTATCACGGCTTTGTGAATCAAGCCCAGTATACTCTATCTACGCCCCCGGAGACTTTCTCTTAGCTCGTACCCTGCCACGATCATCGCTGCGTGCACTAATGCGCAGTCCCGTGTGCATTCATGTCATCGCTCATTAGTGGACTGATCGGTGAATGGGAACGCATGTTACCATTTACTGATCAACGTGCCCATGATCAATTTTCACTGACATCAGGGTGATAGTGAAAGAAAAAACATACACTATTTCCTGTGTACTGTTCACCACTGTGTACTGGGTACTACCTCCCGAGCCTCTGCCTCGGCCCAGCTCTGGATATAGGAGACACAGGGACACCACAAGCCCATTAAAGTGTAGTATTCTCTGTAATATAAATTAGATAAATACATTTGTATTACCAAACCTGAGCTGTCTAGAAAAGAAACCACCCACTACACGGGTACCGTCCCCAATTGTCCTTTGATGGTCCTGTCTATGAAGTTGGTCATTCTCAAAGAATGATAATGACGTAAAAAAGGTCAATAAAATCGACCTGCCAATGGTGGGGGCAAGACTGATAAGGTAGGAGGCTCCCAATAGGTATAAAATAACGAAAAACAGGCTAAAAAGGAATAAAGTGTTTGGTTATCTTAGACACACAACATGATTATATGCATCAACCAAAATGAATTAGAAAAGCACATAGGACTATGCATGTCACAGTGTATAAACTGATTCTTTGGGTCAATAGGTGTGCCTGCAAGACTGTGTAGAACAAGCCTTTTTGAGGTGCTTGTAGCTGCTTTGTGTAATTCAAAAGTTTTTTTTACACATGCTGGACAAGCCTAGCCCATAGCAGCCAGAGCCAAGACAAGGTTCTCTAACACCAGAGGAAGATATTGCAAACCCCCCCCCCCTCCCTTAACACACACAGTCCTTTGTAGTTTAGTGGTCCTCCTCAGTATTCCATGGTAGTGTAGTGGTCACTCAGTATTCCCTAGTGGTCTAATGGTCTCCCAAAATATTCCTTTGTAGTTTAGTGGTCCTCTGAACCTCACAGTATTGACTGGAAGTCTAGTGGTCCCACAGTATTCCCTAGTGGTCTAATGGTCTCCCACAATATTCCTTTGTAGTTTAGTGGTCCTCTGAACCTCACAGTACTCCCTGGTAGTCTAGTGGTCCTCCACAGTATTCCCTGGTAGTCTAGTGGTCCTCCACAGTATTCCCTGGTAGTCTAGTGGTCCTCCACAGTATTCCCTGGTAGTCTAGTGGTCCTCCACAGTATTCCCTGGTAGTCTAGTGGTCCTCCACAGTATTCCCTAGTAGTCTAGTGGTCCTCCACAGTATTCCCTGGTAGTCTAGTGGTCCTCCACAGTATTCCCTGGTAGTCTAGTGGTCCTCCACAGTATTCCCTGGTAGTCTAGTGGTCCTCCACAGTATTCCCTGGTAGTCTAGTGGTCCTCCACAGTATTCTCTGGTAGTCTAGTGGTCCTCCACAATATTCCCTGGTAGGTTAATGGTTTCCCCCACCCACCGTCTTCTCAGGTAGTCTAGTGGTCCCCACACAGTATTCCCTGGTGGGAGAATGGTCCCGCACCCCTCAGAGTATTCCTTGGTGGTTTTGTGGTCCCCCACCCCCTTACAATATTCGATGGTGGTCAAGTAGCCCCCATTCCCACATAGTTTTTCCTGGTAGTCAAGTGGTCCCCATCCTCCCAATATTCCTTGGAGGTCTAGTGGTTGCCCAATCCAACACAGTATTCCTTGGTGGTGATCATTTAAAAATCTCACAAGTCTGTGTAAAACAATCTTAGCAGGGTTCTGCAATGTTAATACTGCTGCAGTATATGGTGGTCTGCAAACCACCCACCAGGAGATGTGACCATCCCCAATGAAATGTATAGGAATTTTTGTACACACGTGTATGTTCCACTGTAGATAGGCAGGAAGTCTATACCTGCAGTTCCACTGTACTCGCCCAACACTAACTGGTACTTTTTAGCCTCCTCCAAAATTTTGAATAAAGTGTACTTTGCAAAAACTTTTTCATTCTCAAAGTCCTGAAGGTCGACGCGGAGCTCCCAAGTTCCTAAAAAAAAAAAAAAAAAAAAAAAAAAAGAGAAATATCATGATTGTCAGTTCTGTATAGAATCATTAAATTACTTTTTTGAATTTGGAAAGCAAAAATTTGCATCTCCATTGACTCGCATGGTATGCTATTCATACAGTATGTCCGTTGTGACAAAAAGCATTCATGTAGGACACTTTTTTCCGCAGAAAATTCAGAGGCGAAAAATCCTACAACAACGCATGTCAAATGCGATGCCATGGATTTGCATTAGATATGCGGCAAACGTGAATTAGCAAAAAAAAAACACCATTTGGACACAAGAAAGGTCTGTCGTGTGTCAAAGGGGTCCAAAGGTGAAGTTTTGTCTTTCTAGGAGAACAGCTGCCTTTCAGCTTGCATTACCTTTAGATGTTATTTTATGGAGATTGTCATTCCCCAACCAAAATTCATTCAAGCGGCTACCAAACCCCTTCTTGTAGTCCTCCCAGCCCCTGAAGAAGTCCACGGATCCATCCCAACGCCGCTGGAACACCTGCAAAGTCAATAAAGGGATTATTTTTTTTTTCACTGCAAGGTTTGTTTTTTTTCACTCACAGGAATAACATTTCTGATCAGAGCATTAGGACAGCTGGGATGAGAAACAACTGAACACAATATCACACACTGCTACTTATACACTGTAACCTGAGGTGTAGCAATAGCCATAGCAGCTGATATGGGGATCCCGGAGCACAGGGGGCCCAAGTGGTACTTAATGTATTCATTATTAACTTTATTGTGTTCTTCAATCCTCAAACATTGTCTCAGTGCCTATGGACTATATGCAGCGTTGATTGCATGGGAATGTAAATTGCCCAATTGACTCAGATCTATAGGGTAGGGGCAGGTGACATTGGCTGAGAGTGCCTACATCTGAGGGTTCCATGAAAGTTTTGCTATGGTGCCCATAATCTCTAGCTATGCCACTGACCATAACAAATCACTGTTGGGTTTTGTAAATACTGCAAACTAGTGATGAGCAGAAATTACACCTATCCGTAATTTCACATATAATTGTAAAGCATTCGCAATTACGCATATATTTACACCTAATTTATGTGTAATTTCGTGCCTACTTTGGCGGTGAATAGCAAAGCTCCCATACATGCTATTGCTACCAAAATTGCTACATATGTTAAGGAGAATAGTGGGTACAAGTTAAGAAAAAATGTTTAAAAAGACCTTTTAGTTTTTGAGAAAATCAATTTTAACCACTTTCTCCTCCTGGATGTAGAGCTACGTCCAGGAGGCCATGTGCGCTCCCGCCAGCGATCACTCGCATGCACACACGCTCCCGGCCACGGATCGTTAGCCCGGGAATCAATGATTCGGGCCATGGTGCCCGATCACTGATTCCTCTCCCCCGTAGAAAAAGAGACAGCTTCTCTCGGAAGCCTCGCTTTTTCTACCTCCTATGCCCCCCTACGTCCCTCTAAGCGTACATGTTACGCTTAAAGTGACGTCATGTAAACAAACCTAAGGTTGCCATCTTGTGGCCAAAAAGTAAAACTACATCTACATAAAAAAACAAAAATAAACATATATTTACATTAAAAAAAAATTACTATTTACATCCCACCCTCCCAAAAATTCCCAAATAAAATGTTTGATAATAATAATAAAATAAAAACATTACAATAAAAAAAACACATAAATATTTACCTAGGGGTCTAAACTTTTTAAATATCTATGTAAAGATGAAATATTTCTATTTTTTTTTTTTATTGTAAGCTTGTAAATAGTGATAGATGCAAAACGGAAAAAATGCACTTTTATTTCCAAATAAAATATTGTCGCCATACATTGTGATAGGGACATAATTTTAACGGTGTAATAACTGGGACATATGGGCAAATACAATACGTGGGTTTTAATTATGGAGGCATGTATTATTTTACCACTATAATGGCCAAAAACGGAGAAATAATGAATTTTTTCTGTTTTTTTCTTATTCTTCCTGTTAAAATGCATTTACAGCAAAGTGGCTCTTAGCAAAATGTACCCCCCAAAGAAAGCCTAATTGGGGGGGCGGAAAAAACGACTTATCATTGTGATAAGTAGTGATAAAGTTATAGGCTAATGAATGGGAGGTGATCATTGCTCGGATGCATAAAGTGAAAACGACTGAGGGTTGAAGTGGTTATATATAAAAAGAAAAGTCGTTTTTAACCACTTTACCCCCGCGCGTACGTATTTCTCCGCCCCTTTTTCCATCCTTTAAAAACCAGGGACGGAGAAACACGTACTTTCCGCGTTCCCGACGCTGCCCGCGCTCCCGCTCGTAAACACGCCGCCCGCCGCTAGTAAAACCGCCGCCGCCCGCTCGCCCAGAGATCAATGAACGGGAAAATCCATTCCCGTTCGTTGATCTAAGCCCCGCAATGATCAGCTGCTCTCCTATGGGCAGCGCGATCATTGTGAGAAAAAAACTCACGTGTCCAGCCTCCTTATTCTTCCTCCAAGTTTCCGGAAGGAAGCTTGGAGGTCGCATTAAAACAAAAAGTTACTGTGGCCATCTTGTGGCCAAATAGTAAACTACACCCTACACATTTTTCACATACAAATAAATGACTTTTACACATAAAATTAACTCATTACCTCCCACACTCCCCATTTTTTTTTTTTTTGTAATTAAAAAAAAATTAAAAAATTTACAATTAAAAAAAATACATAAATAGTTACCTTAGGGACTGAACTTTTTAAATATTTATGTCAAGAGGGTATAACACTGTTACTTTATAAACTATGGGCTTGTAATTAGGGATGGACGCAAAACTGAAAAAAATGCACCTTTATTTCCAAATAAAATATTGGCGCCAAACATTGTGATAGGGACATAATTTAAATGGTTTTATAACCGGGACAAAAGGGCAAATACGTTTCATGGGTTTTAATTACAGTAGCATGCATTATTTAAAAACTATAATGGCCGAAAACTGAAAAATAATTATTTTTTTCCCCACATTTTTCCTATTTTCCCATTAAAACACATTTAGAAAAAAATAATTCTTGGCATAATGTCCCACCTAAAGAAAGCCTAATTGGTGGCGAAAAAAACAAGATATAGTTCATTTCATTGCGATAAGTAATAATAAAGTTATAGACGAATGAATGGAAGGAGCGCTGAAAGGTGAAAATTGCTCTGGTGCTCAGGGGGTAAAACCCCTCAGTGGTGAAGTGGTTAAACTGTCACTTTTCTGAGTTTAAAAAACATTTTTCTTTGCATTTTTAAAATCGATTTCCTCAAAAACTACAAGGTCTTTTTGATTTTTGATTTTTTTTTTTTTACTTTTACCCACTATTCTCTTAAACATATTTATCAGTATTGGTAGCACTAGCAATATCTTGTATCCCCCACCGCTATTCACCGCCAAAGTTGGGAGGAAATTACGTGTAAATTCATGGGCAATTATGCAGGATTATACAAAATCAATTGAATTAAACATTTGTAATTACATATAGGCATAATTGCGAACATGTATGCAAAATTTCACTTAATCATAATTAGCTGATTACCATCATCACTGCTGCAAACATTGTTTCTTTTCAACTCTTATAATAATAACAATAATAATAATAATAATAATCTGAACATTCATATAGTACTTTTCTCCTGTTGGACTCAAAGCGCTAAAGAGCTGCAGCCACTGGGACGAGCTCAGGAGGCCACCCTGCAGTGTTAGGGAGTCTTGCCTTGAACTCTTTACTGCATAGATATTGACCTATTGAAATTTTAACCCAATCACAGAACTTGGAAGTGTTGAGTAAGTTGCTGGATAGCCTACTGGTTAAGGTCTCTGCCTTTGATATGGGAGACTAGGGCTTGAATTCTGGCTAGGGTCAGTACCTATTCAGTAAGAAGTCCTTGGGTCAAGACTCTTTAACACTGCAGGGTGGCCTCTTGAGCGCGTCCCAGTGGCTGCAGGCAGCTCTTGAGCACGTCCCAGTGGCTGCAGCTCTTGAGCACGTCCCAGTGGCTGCAGCTCTTGAGCATGTCCCAGTGGCTGCAGGCAGCTCTTGAGCGCGTCCCAGTGGCTGCAGCTCTTGAGCACATCCCAGAGGCTGCAGCTCTTGAGCGCGTCCCAGTGGCTGCAGCTCTTGAGCACGTCCCAGTGGCTGCAGCTCTTGAGCACGTCCCAGCGGCTGCAGCTCTTGAGCACGTCCCAGTGGCTGCAGCTCTTGAGCGCGTCCCAGTGGCTGCAGCTCTTGAGTGCGTCCCAGTGGCTGCAGCTCTTGAGCGCGTCCCAGTGGCTGCTGCTCTTGAGCGCGTCCCAGTGGCTGCAGATCTTGAGCGCGTCCCAGTGGCTGCAGCTCTTGAGCGCGTCCCAGTGGCTGCAGCTCCTTAGCGCGTCCCAGTGGCTGCAGCTCTTGAGCGCATCCCAGTGGCTGCAGCTCTTGAGCACGTCCCAATGACTGCAGCTCTTGAGCGCGTCCCAGTGGCTGCAGCTCTTGAGTGTGTCCCACTGACTGCAGCTCTTGAGCGCATCCCAGTGGCTGCAGTTCTTGAGCGCGTCCCAGTGGCTGCAGCTCTTGAGCGCGTCCCAGTGACTGCAGCTCTTGAGCGCATCCCAGTGGCCACAGCTCTTGAGCGCTTTCCACTGACTGCAGCTCCTGAGCGCGTCCCAGTGGCTGCAGCTCCTGAGCGCGTCCCAGTGGCTGCCTCTCCTGAGCGCGTCCCAGTGGCTGCCTCTCCTGAGCGCGTCCCAGTGGCTGCAGCTCTTGAGCGCGTCCCAGTGGCTGCAGTTCTTGAGCGCGTCCCAGTGGCTGCAGCTCTTGAGCGCGTCCCATTGGCTGCAGCTCTTGAACGCGTCCCATTGGCTGCAGCTCTTGAGCGCGTCCCAGTGGCTGCAGCTCTTGAGCGTGTCCCAGTGGCTGCAGCTCCTGAGAGCGTCCCAGTGGCTGCAGCTCTTGAGCGCGTCCCAGTGGCTGCACCTCTTGAGCGCGTCCCAGTGGCTGCAGCTCTTGAGCGCATCCCAGTGGCTGCAGCTCTTGAGCGCGTCCCAGTGGCTGCAGATCTTGAGCGCGTCCCAGTGGCTGCAGCTCTTGAGTGCGTCCCAGTGGCCGCAGCGCATGAGCGCGTCCCAGTGGCTGCAGCTCTTGAGAGCGTCCCAGTGGCTGCAGCTCCTGAGCGCGTCCCAGTGGCTGAAGCTCTTGAGCGCGTCCCAGTGGCTGCAGCTCTTGAGCGCATCCCAGTGGCTGAAGCTCTTGAGCACGTCCCAGTGGCTGCAGCTCTTGAGCGCTTTATTATTATTAGTCTTGTGATTGGCCTAAAATATCCGTGTCAACTCGGAAGTATTAGCCAATCAGCAAATGCAAAAAAATGACCAAAAAAAAGGACTTCTTGGAAATCTGAAAATCGGCATTGGCGGAAAATCTAAATTGCAGTGAAACCAGAAATCAGCAATTCTGACTGTCCCTTGGTCCACAGGCTGGCCGCTCACCTGATTAGGTGTAATATTTTTTTTCCCCTGAGAATAAAGAAAATAACACTCGCCGGCATGGAGTCTGAGGTCTTATTGAGAGGAGTACATATTTGTGGCATCCAGCAACTCTAACTGCACTGCAGTTACTGCACAAAACACAAACTAGAATCTCTATTTGCCTTAGCAAATCAGTCATCCCCACCACAGATAGGATCCATGTTTGGAAGGAAGCAAGTACTTCAGGGGCCATTTGGGGTTAATGTAGTCTGTAAGTGGTCTGAAAGGAATCAGACCTGTGATGCTGCTGGTACCAGCGCCGCGCTCTCATCTTCCGCTTCTGCGTGTGCCGTGCGAATAGCGCACGCAGATTCAGCAGCCGAGACACTTACGCGCATGCGTATACACGTACTATTGTTCGTAATGATACCGCGCAAACATCCGTATGCGCTCAAGCGCAGAAAGTGTTAATGGTCAGCTGACTCTCTGTTATCTGGTATGATGTCAGCTGATCTCTTAGTCAGCTGACATCTAGGTTGACTGCTGTATGATTGGTGGAGTGTTATGTGTGGCCGGCCACTGATTGGTTGACTGGAGTATTTAAGGCTGCTCAGAGCACTTGTTCCTTGCCCGTGATAGCTCTAGCTTTCTGGTTGCTGGGTGCTTTACATTGTGCTGTCTTGCTATATTGGATTACCTGGATTTCGACCTCTGCCTGTTATTGGATCTCCCTTGTCTGCCGCCTGAACCCACCTCTTGCCTGGATTATCGTTACAACTGTTTGCTGCCTGGTTTGACCTCGGATATGTATTTGACCTCTCTTTGCTTAGCCCTCCGGTACTGTGATATTTCTGCTTACCCGTGTATGACCCTGGACTGTTGCTGGACTTTGTTACTCTGAATCCCTGTTTGGTCTGGAAGTTTATTCACTCACCCTGCATTCAGCTCCAATACCGTGCACACTAAAGGCCTGGGTGTAACCGAAGTTGGGTACTGTAGGTGTTGTGTCCTCACCTCCTGTTCAAGCAGGGAAGTGCCACATAGGGTGAAGCGTGTGGATTTAGATTGGGGCATTGGAGCTGATTCGTGAGTGGATATTCCTACAGGCCTGACATGATCTTATATTTTTATGTGGGCAGCAAGCAATCAGCCAGGTTGGATATTTTTGGTGGATTGCTCTCTTCTCTGCTGCCCAAAGAGGGAAACTTGTCCCACCAGCATCAGCACCAATGGAGGGGGTAGCAGGATGTTATGGCTCCTCTCATTGGCTGTCTCCTTGGTCTGTAACATTTCAGGAATCAAGATTGTTGGTTAACCAAGGCTCAGAGCTGGAGATAAATACTTCACAACTCACTTGGTTTTACCGCATGCTTTGTGAATTGACATCTGTCGGCATTTATTGAGATATTTACCTCACAAGTCTGTAATTAACCTCACTGGTCTGTATTTTCAGCTTGCAATGCGGTAACAGCCTTTATGAATTGGCATTTGATAAGAAATTCTGTAAAATCTGCTGTTTTCCGCATTACTGAATGCGGTAATGCTTAGTAAATCGAGCCCTAAAACAGGTAAGAAGGACACAGCCATTGGCACCTAGGTTAATAGCTGCAACTATCAGCTATTAGCGGTGATTGATTGCTAATAGCTGTGATTAGGGGCTATTAGCAGTGATTTGGGCAACGGACAGACCTGATAAAGTAGCGGGCACTAAAGCTGCCGACAATGCAAACTGCAGCTACAAATAGCAGTCGCGGCTAATCGCGACCAATAACTGAGGCGCCTATGGTGGTGCCCAAAATATTGGCATGTGGGGTTAGGAAGCAGGGAGGTTCCTTACTATTAGGCATTGGTGGGGGTCTTAGGGTTAGGCATCAGCAGTTTTTTTTTAAGGTTAGGCATCGCTGGAGGGGAATCTTAGGGTTAGGCATTACCAGGAGGGAGGGGTCTTAAAGGTTAGACATAGCTAGGGGAAGTACAATACAATACAATACAATAACATTTGTAAAGCGCTTTTCTCCCATAGGACTCAAAGCGCATTGCTGTGTCTCAGATTAATACAGGGTTGCAGGCTGGGTTGTGTTACAGAGGAGATAGTCAGATGTTCATGAATGCCAGACTGAAGAGGTAGGTTTTCAGTTTAGACTTAAATGCTTCCAGGGATGGGGCTGTCCTGATTGGATGTGGCAGGGAGTTCCAAAGTGTAAGGGCAGCATGACAAAAGGCTCTGTCTCCAAAGGTTTTGAGGTGGACTCTGGGGGTGACCAAGGTATTACGTCCTTTTGATCTAAGATTGTGGGGGGTGTGATGTAGT
This sequence comes from Hyperolius riggenbachi, assembly GCF_040937935.1. NCBI lineage: Eukaryota > Metazoa > Chordata > Amphibia > Anura > Hyperoliidae > Hyperolius > Hyperolius riggenbachi. The sequence goes on from NC_090653.1 coordinate 278,235,742, forward strand.
TGCAACAAGTCCTTCAGGTATCCAGGGCCCAGATTGTGCAAGGATTTGAATGTCAGTAAACCAATCTTAAACAGAATTCTCCATTTTATCGGTAGCCAATGGAGTGAGCTCAGGGTTGGTGTTATGTGGCAATGGCGGGGTTGGCTCGTTAACAGCCTTGCGGCGGCATTCTGTACTAATTGCAGGCGGCGTAAGTCTTTCTTATGCAGGCCTGTGTAGAGGACATTGCAGTAGTCTAACCTTGATGTGACGAAGGCATGAACTAGGGTTGGAAGATCCTCTGAAGGAATTAGGTGTTTAATCCTTGCAATATTCCTGAGGTGAAAGAAGGAATGTTTCACAACAGCTGAGATTTGATTCCTGAAGCTTAATTTCCCATCAATCAGTACTCCCAGGCTGCGCACACAGTCTGAGTTGTTCAGGTCTGAGCTCCCTATCCTTAGCGGTGCTGGTTGAGACTGGGGCTGCTTTGCTGTTGAGCCCTGACCCTCAATAACAAGAACCTCGTTTTGTCAGCATTAAGTTTTAGCCAATTATTATTCATCCACTCCTGAAGCTCAGCTAAGCATGCGTATATTTGTGGAGTAGGGTCTGTGACGTCAGGTTTGAATGACAAATATAGCTGGGTGTCATCAGCACTTAAGTACTTAAAGGGATACTGTAGGGGGGTCGGGGGAAAATCAGTTGAAGTTACCCGGGGCTTCTAATGGTCCCCCGCAGACATCCTGTGCCCGTGCAGCCACTCACCGATGCTCCGGCCCCGCCTCCAGTTCACTTCTGAAATTTCTGACTTTAAAGTCAGAAAACCACTGCGCCTGCATTGCCGTGTCCTCGCTCCCGCTGATGGCACCAGGAGCATACTGCGCAGACCAAAGACCATACTGGACTTGTGCAATACACTCCTGGTGACATCAGCGGGAGCGAGGACATGGCAATGCAGGCGCAGTGGTTTTCTGACTTTAAAGTCAGAAATTCCAGAAGTGAACTGGAGGCGGGGCCGGAGCATCGGTGAGTGGCTGCGCGGGCACAGGATGTCTGCGGGGGACCATTAGAAGCCCCGGGTAACTTCAACTCATTTTCCCCCGACCCCCTACAGTATCCCTTTAAGATTAGGTATCACTGTGGGTAGGGTTCAGGGTTCTTAAGATAATACCTTACCAGGGGAAGTCCTTAGGGTTAGGGGATGCAGTTAGGGTTATGTATCGAGGGGGGGCTCATGTGAGGGTAAGGTTAGGTCATAGTAATATATTGGTAAATATTACTGATATTTTTAGTTTACTATTAAAATGAACCAGTATAGTAATTTCACTGATATTCTACTAGCAGCTATCTCCGGTGCCCTTTGTACTGCAGTGAGTGCCCCTTTTACATGTACGCGATCCTTGCCCACCCTTCTCTTTAGGACAGTCCATGCTGCCTGGTTGAGCCCTACATGGATGAACTGTCACTGCCTGGCAGCATGCTGTTGGCCAGAATGACCGTCATTTTGGTTTTCACCAAGCTTTGATCCAGAGAAGGACCAAGCTTTAATCCACACATAGATAGCCATCCACCTTCAGCTCTCCCAGATAGAACTTCTATACTTACGGTCCATCCTCCGCCATCGGTGTGCATGTCACACAGGACTTTCAGTGGCTGGTCGCCATCCGGGTATATGGTGTACCAGTCACTCAGCACAACACCATAGTTCTGAAGTTCTTTGCAGTTTTGAGCAGCTAAGGATTATAAAGGAAATATATAATAAAAAATATTCCCAGACATTAAATAAGTAACTCAAACTGTAGTCCTTTTCCAGCAGCCTCCTTATCTTATTGGTTACAAATATCTCAGTAATTTTTTAAAGTGTGCCTGAGATGGGCTAATAGATTTGATACTTACTCGGGGCTTCCTCCAGCCCCATGAGCAGCGATGCATCCCTCACCATCCTCCCGAGTGCCTCTGTTCTTCTGCTAGCGGTCCAGGTAACCAGGCTCAGTTGCGCCATTCAGGCTCTTCTGCGCATGTACGGAGGGGCCGCACATGCACAGAAGAGCTGACTGGCGTAGCTGAGCCAGTTACTGGGACCGATACCAGGCGGACGGAGGTATTCGAAAGGATGGCAAGGGACACATCGCTGCTCATGGGGCTGGAGGAAGCCCCGATTAAGTATCAAATCTTTTTATTATCTCATCTCAAGTTTACTTTAACCTCTACTAGGACCAGCCTGGTCGTAGGGACAGTCCTTAGGCAACTTCTCGGCAACAGAATAAAACCCTAGCGGGAAAGTTGGAAATCGAGAGCCCAATATGGTGTAGTATGTCAAAATTGATTGGATAAATGAAATAGTGAGATGGTAATATTAACAAACATGGGTTACCACCTAGGTAACCACTCATTAGGCAGGTGAGGAGATTAGACCTGTCCTCACTCAGAATTAAGAAGTCGCTCTCTGTAGATAGGAAGAAAGGGGGTAGATCACCCCTTCACCTGAGGTGGACACAAATATATTGGTAGGTGAACAGAGGCGCCAGAAGGATAAAAGTACATAAACTTTTTTTTTAAAATTGCTGGGAGGAAGTGGTGGACTCGCCTCCGTTAAAGCAGACACCAAGGACTGTTCTTATATAAATATTTATTGAAAATACCCCAAGGATGCAACACGTTTCGTGGGCACAGCCCACTTCTTCAGGCAATAAGCAGGGGATAAACAACAGCAATTCAATTATAGCAAGCAGAGCGCCTCTGTGATATTTATATGTTTATAAGTATTCAACCCTGTCTATAAGTGTTTACCCCTGTCTCCCCTAATCTATCTATATTTATAGAGTGGAGATCACAGTGAAAAGAGGAGGAAATGGAAAATGGAAACGCGGATGATCACTTGGAAGTTAAAGACGCCTCATTCCCGTGTTTTTCTGGTGAAAAGTCAAAGCACCAATCACCACCAGAAAAAAAAAGATAACCCTTTTATAGACAATAGACATGCAATGATAAGTCAACAGAGGTGTCGAGAATGATAAAATACTCTTTAATCGGCTTAAAAGGGAAGTAGTGGTAGATTTACCTGTCCTGCAAGTCATCAACACAGTTAGGGCTCGATTCACTAAAGTGTGATAACTCAGTTATCATGTGTAAAGGCTTTGCATGTGCAATGTATCATTATCACGTGATAAGTATCATTATCTAATGATACTTAGCATGTGATAATGATACTTAGCACATGATATCACGTGCAAAGCGGCTTATCACTGTTGTGCTAAGTATAAGCACACTTTAGTAAATCAAGCCCTTAGTCTATTTATAAAACAGCTTTAATCAGACATAAGAACCTCCACTTGGAACGCGTTTCACAGGAATCTCTTGCTTCTTCAGACAAAAAAATTATGGGCGTATCTGTGGACACAGTACTTAAGAAGCATTTGCCAGGAACTCCTGAGCTAATTCACTCTTACCGGTGGATTCCCACGAAATGTGTTGGCCAGTGTTTTTGGATAAATTATCTTATATCAGTCTTTGTCTTGGGGTAAAATTTTCTTCATATTAAACATCCTTTGGGGTCCTTCCCTCCCAGTATCCCTGCAGACAATGGCTGAGGAACTCCCTGCAGACAGTGACTGAGGAACGCCCTGCAGACAGTGATTGCAGAACTCTCTGAAGACAATGACTGAGGAACTTCCTGCAGGCAATTACTGAGTAACTTCCTGCAGATAGTGACTGAGGATCTCCCTGCAGACAGTGATTGAGGAACTTCCTGCAGACAGGCTGTGACTGAGGAACTCCCTACATGCAATGACTTAGGAACTCCCTACATGCAATGACAGGGGAACTCCCTACAGACAATGACTGAGGAACTTCCTGCAGACAGACAATGACTGTGGAACTCCCTGAAGACAGTGACTAAGGAACTCCCTGCAGCCAGACAATAATGACTGAGGAACTCACTGCAGACAGTGACTGAGGAACTCTCTGCAGACAGACAGTGACTATGGAACTCCCTGAAGACAGTGACTAAGGAACTCCCTGCTGCCACTGCCAGACAATGACTGAGGAACTCCTGGCAGACAGTGACTGAGGAACTCCCTGCAGACAGGCAATCACTGAGGAACTCCCTGCAGACAGACAATGACTGAGGAAGTCCCTGCAGACAGTGACCGAGGAACTCGCTGCAGACAATGGCCAAAGGTATTCTTGGCCAACCAATGCTTGCCTTTCTTTCTCATCACTATCTGAGAGTGTAAGCTGGCAATGGCTGGTCTCTCACTTTTTTCTTGCCCACACCTTATTATGTTATACAACTGTCCGCATTAGTCGTTGTCACATATATGTTGGATACCACTTTTGCATTATGCATCCGCCTCTTTTATGTCTTGTACTGCACTATGAAAGATAATGGTGCTATATAAACCAATAATAATAATAATAATAATAATAATAATAATAATAATAATAATAATAATAATAATATAATACTTACTGTATGTTCTGTCACTTACAATGCTGTCCCCTTTCTCTCCTGTTTATTTATAAAAATGAAGACAGTTAATAATTGCTATACATTTATAATTTTGTAATTTATAACTGTGTATTTAAACATTTGGATGTAATTTATTGTATTTAGAAATTTCAACTATTTCATCAATGGCCTGCAGTTTCCTGCTGTATCATTGACGCCGGCTTTACATCTGGCCAGTGAGTTTGCGGTACGATGCTCCACCCCCATCACATTGCACCGCAATTTACAAATCATTGTATGACCCTGCCACGGGGTGCACCCCCTGCATGCCCTTCGCCACCTGTTGCCGCCCCTTGCCCAATGACGTACTCTCTGCTAGACAGGAAGTATGTCACTGGTATTTCCCCATTCTATTTGCATCATTCCACCCATGCACTCCGCCACGGGCAACTTCGCCCATTGTTTTGCATGCACTCCGTTGCTGTTGTGTCGCCGCAGAAGTCCGACGGTAACACGCTATTAACTTTGCAGTGGGTCAGCGGCCAATTGGAAACATCTGGAAAACTGCAAACTCACCCTTCTCTCCTGTGTCTCCTTTGATGCCAGCCTCGCCTAGACCAAGAAAATATCACAAATTTATTATGTGGTAATTAGGGTGCAATAAATTAGAATCCCCAGCAATAGTTGACCGTTCTGTAACAACTACAAAACTATGGCAAAGGCAATGTCAGAGGTTGCTATAGTTACTAATCTCGGACTCATGAACTTGAGCTTTTACCAGATTATTCACTGTGGAAAGCTACCTTCTACTGAAATTATTAATGGGTTATTTTGCCTCCTTACAGAATGTGGCTTCTGTTCATGCATCAGCAAACACAGGGATTCTAGCTACGGTAACTATGGCCGACAACATACTGAGAGCACAGGGACTAGCAGGATCAAAATTTCCCTTGGATGAAAAAATGTAATTCTAACATATAACAGTAAATACTGCAGTGCTACCTACTGGTTATTCAGTGTATTACTTAAGCTCCCAAATGGTTTATCTGTCACCCCATATTGGACCCTTACCAAAAACACACAAGTCAAAGTTTTGTACAAACCTTTGTGTCCAGCTGGCCCAGTCTTCCCTGGCTGCCCTTCTTGTCCTGGAAAATGACCACGAAAGAGATGACAGGTTACATTAAATATTAATAATAATACATTGAGCTTGACAATAATTTGAAAACACCTATAAAGGGACTTACCTCCTATTACGGCTCTCTGAGTCAATGATAATGTGAGCAAAAAACTTGTACTAATGTGTAAACTTACAATGACCAAAAAGTGAAAGTAACTAAGCCACTGAACTAAGCCACTGAAAGCCAGTAGCTGCCAGGAAAATAACTAGTAGTCTAGTTAAGACTACTTAATAAGAGTTAAATAGGGAATTCGGTGGTGGTGGGGGTGGTGTGTGTGTGTGTGTGTGTGTGTGTGTGTGTGTGTGTGTGTGTGTGTGTGTGTGTGTGTGTGTGTGTGTGTGAGAGAGTGGTGGGATATAGGTGGCAGCACCTCCCCCCATCGCTTGGTGATGTTGCACCCAAGTTATGCATCTTGCATACCCTTGCAGCTGGTTGCAAACTTGAAATTCACAATAAGGTAGGGATCTTTTCTTGGGGGAGAGAGGGGGCAATGTAGGGGGCCCACCCCAGACGGTGATCAAGCCTGGGGGTGGGCTATCTGCGGTCCTCTGCTCCTCTCCCCAGGGGTGCAGTCACTACACTACTAAGCAGTAAGCGTATTTGGGGTTCTGTCTGCATTGCCCCCCATTTCTTGCGGGCATGATAGGAGGCCTACATGCAGCCCCTGTTGTGTGCCCCAGTTAAAATGCAAAGAATTTTGCATAGGCTGACTCCTGCAGGGCATAGCAGTGAGTTAGTTTAGACCCTGCATATTCTGGCAAGCTGATGCAATATGCTTTTGTTGTGCCATTTAGAATAAATGGCTGTAAAATTAATATGCAAGGATTTCCAATGTTGATTAGGGCTTCATTTTAAGACATTTAAAGCATTCTCATTTATAAGTACGCTAACCCTTTAAATGCTGGACAAAAAGTTTAGACTTTTTGAGGCCTCTTGCACACTGCAAGTGATTCCAATTCAGATTCCGCTTTTTAATCAGTTTTTACATCCGATTCAGATTCCGATTTGCAGTGTGCAGGGAGCAAACTGCAAATCGGAATCTGAATCGGATGTAAAAACTGATTAAAAAGCGGAATCTGAATCGGAATCACTTGCAGTGTGCAAGAGGCCTGAGACATTATTTATACAAATGGAATGGATACATTGCATCCAAAAAAGGGGCAAACCAGGATGGTGCCAAAATCCATTGACGTTGGGACCCATGCAGTTTGATGTCGCGTTCACTCTGCTAGGATTGTTGTTCTCTCTGCTAGGATTGTCCTTCACTCTGCTAGGATTGCCGTTCACTCTGCTAGGATTGCCGTTCACTCTGCTAGGATTGTCGTTCTCTCTGCTAGGATTGCCGTTCACTCTGCTAGGATTGCCGTTCTCTCTGCTAGGATTGCCGTTCACTCTGCTAGGATTGCCGTTCACTCTGCTAGGATTGTCGTTCACTCTGCTAGGATTGCCGTTCACTCTGCTAGGATTGTCGTTCACTCTGCTAGGATTGCCGTTCACTCTGCTAGGATTGTCGTTCTCTCTGCTAGGATTGCCGTTCACTCTGCTAGGATTGCCGTTCTCTCTGCTAGGATTGTCGTTCACTTTGCTAGGATTGTCGTTCACTCTGCTAGGATTGCTGTTCACTCTGCTAGGATTGTCGTTCACTCTGCTAGGATTGCTGTTCACTCTGCTAGGATTGTCGTTCACTCTGCTAGGATTGTCGTTCACTCTGCTAGGATTGTCGTTCACTCTGCTAGGATTGTCATTCACTCTGCTGATTGCCATTCACTCTGCTAGGATTGCCATTCACTCTGCTAGGATTGTCGTTCACTCTGCTAGGATTGCCGTTCACTCTGCTAGGATTGTCGTTCACTCTGCTAGGATTGCCGTTCACTTTGCTAGGATTGCCGTTCACTCTGCTAGGATTGCCGTTCACTCTGCTAGGATTGCCGTTCACTCTGCTAGGATTGCCGTTCACTCTGCTAGGATTGCTGTTCACTCTGCTACTGCTAGGATTGCTGTTCACTCTGCTAGGATTGCTGTTCACTCTGCTAGGATTGCCGTTCACTCTGCTAGGATTGCTGTTCACTCTGCTAGGATTGCTGTTCACTCTGCTAGGATTGCCGTTCACTCTGCTAGGATTGCCGTTCACTCTGCTAGGATTGCCGTTCACTCTGCTAGGATTGCTGTTCACTCTGCTAGGATTGTCGTTCACTCTGCTAGGATTGCCATTCACTCTGCTAGGATTGTCGTTCACTCTGCTAGGATTGTCATTCACTTTTCTAGGATTCCCATTCACTCTGCTAAGAATGTTGTTCACTCTGCTAGGATTGTTGTTCACTCTGCTAGGATTGTTGTTCACTCTGCTAGGATTGTTGTTCACTCTGCTAAGATTCCCATTCACTCTGCTGATTGACATTCACTCTGCTAGGATTGACGTTCACTCTATGGTATACCGACCTTTCTGCCCCTGAAGTCCAACCTCTCCTTTCTCACCAGCCGGCCCTGGGAAGCCGGGACATCCTCGGAGAATGGTCAGCTTGTCTGAATCGCCAACCCCAACAACTTTCACTTCTGCATGGACGAAAGAGACCGGTAATAAACAATGGACGTTTTCTGAACTTCTTTCAAGTGAAACAATTGCCCCTTATTCAATTTATTTTTTCTCCTAAGTTTTCTCCCAGGAGAGGAGATAGTTTTCCATTTTCTGTTTGGTATAACTTTTAAGCACTCTGCAATTGAGAAAGCAGATTAAAAAAAAGTACAGCGAGTATTTCCTTGGTTGCTGGTGCCTTGGAGGGCATTTTATTGATAAGATGGAGATGAGGAGAAAACTTAGGAGAGAAAATGAATTAAATAAGGACCAATAGGCCTGATGCACAGCACTGCGGTAAAGTTCCTGCGCGAAGGGTTCATATTGGCAATTCTACAGCCATTACTAAACCCAGGGAGAGCAACGCACGTCAACCCTTCAACACCGCAAGGTTTACTGCGGCAACACATGCATTGCTATCACCGCACATTACCATTGCAATGCACGTGTGAAGTCCGTAACACCCGTTGCGCTAAAGGGTTAACAAACATTGCTCCCCAGTATTAGTAGAGGTAAAGCTGTCATATACATTTCCTGTTAAACAATACCTGTTGCCTGGCTGTCCTGCTGATCTCTCTGGCTGCAGTAGTGTCTGAATCAAACCGCTGAAACAAGCATCCGGTTAGTCCAGTCACACTTCAGTCAGAAACACCTGAACTGCATGCTTGTTCTGGGTCTATGACTAAATGCATTAGAGGCAGAGGATCAGCAGGACAGCCAGTCAATCTGCATTGTTTAAAAGGAAATAAATATGGCAGCCTCCCTATCCCTCTCTGTTCGGGTGTCCTTTAACCACTTAAAGAGGAACTCCAGTGAAAATAATGTAATAAAAGTGCTTCATTTTTACAATAATTATGTATAAATGATTTAGTCAGTGTTTGCCCATTGTAAAATCTTTTAAATCCCTGATTTACATTCGGACATTTATTACATGGTGACATTTTTACTGTTGGCAGGTGATGTAGCTGCTGCATGCTTTTTTGGCAGTTGGAAGCAGCTGTAAACATCTATTTCCCACAATGCAACAAGGTTCCCAGACCGGAAACTGCCAGGAGTACATACTTTTCTTGTTTCTTGTGGGAGGGGTTCCACCACAATATCAGCCATACAGCGCCCCCTGAGGGTCTGTTTGTGAAAAGGAATAGATTTCTCACGTAAAAAGGGGGTATCAGCTACTGATTAGGATCAAGTTCAATTCTTGGTCGGAGTTTCTCTTTAAGGAAGGCTTAGTAGTGACCAGGCTATTTTTCACAATTCAGCACACTGCAGCTTTAACAGTTTGCTGCACGGCGATACAACTTAGCAGCCAAATAAGTCTGCCTCCGTTATCTGCCCACCAACACAGCTTTCTGTTTGTGGGCTCTGATCGCTGCTGCAGTGATAATTTTTTTTTATAAATTTAATTTTTTTTTTTTTATCACATTTCCCTATTTTTTTATTTACTCCCCCCCATCCCCCGAGATCCAATCAGTGATTACCAGCATCAGCCTATGAGGGGGGATCACATTGTGGGCCACTTGAGGGGACAGCTTTGTCACTAACTAAGCTGTCTCCTTACAGAGCTGCGTAGCTGCATAGATCGCAGCGCTATGTAAAGGAAAAAACCCCTTTTTTTTCTTCTAGCGGCTTGCTAGCCACGATCGGGGCTAGCAGGCTGTTTACGGAGTGGAGATTTTCGTAACTAAAGCGGGGATACGCGCGCAATCCCCGCTAATCTCCGTTTCCAGGACTTGACGCCAGTCGGCATTAGGCGGTCCTGGGGGAGCCACTCTGCGACCACCGATCGGCGTTAGGCAGTCACAGGGTGGTTAAAGACAGGAAACAGATTTGTTCATTCAAAAAAGCATCAATTTTTTTTTCTTTTTGCCATGTGCATTTCTGGGTTTTTTCCTGCATTTGTGTTTTTTTAAGTGCTTTTTCTCGTGTGTTTCCGTTATGCTTTCTTAATGAATATTCAAACACTGGTCAAGTGAAAAAAAAAAAATCATTTTCAAAAAACACATTCAAATGATTTCCTGTTGGGGAGCATTAAATGTAAATCGCATGCAGAGAGAAGGTATTTGTTGAGCGCTTTTTAACCACTTAAGTACCAGCGGTCTCTGCTGTACCTCTCGCTACAGTTGTCCTTAAAGAGAAACTCCGACCAAGAATTGAACTTTATCCCAATCAGTAGCTGATACCCACTTTTACATGAGAAATATAATGATTTTCACAAACAGACCATCAGGGGGCGCTGTATGACTGATTTTGTGCTGAAACCCCTCCCACAAGAGGCTCTGGTACCAGTATGGTACTCTGGGCAAACTGCCACAATGTAACAATGTTCACAGACAGGAAATGGCTGTTTAGAGCTGTCTGTTAAAGCCAGAACAGCTAGAAACAGCTAGTAATACATGTCAGAATGTGAATCTGGGAGAGGAAAGATTTTACAATGAGCAAACACTGAATAAATCATGTATACATAATTATTGTAAAAATGAAGCACTTCTTTTTATTACATTATTTTCACTGGAGTTCCTCTTTAAGGCTGCTTTCACAGTGGGAGGTTACAGGCGCACGTTAGTGCAGCCTGTAAAGGAGCCCAACTCACAGTAATGAAAAATCAATGGGCTGTTCACAGTGCCCACGTTGAGTTACATTGTAACGCTACACATTGAATGAAAGTGCAGCATGCTGTGCTTTATATATACTGGGCTTTAGACTGCTTGCACATGCTCAGTGACTAGCCACATGGCTAATTAATATTCACTGCACTGTGGTGAGATAACCTGGACTCCTAGTGTTGTCTGGATCATTAATGAATCGTTCATTTGATCCGGATCTTTTTTGTGAGTCGAATCATCCGGATCATCAAAATGAACGATTCGGTTTACAGTGGATGTCTGTCTGGAAGAAACAGGAACATACAGAATGTACAGTGCAGGGAAAGTCCTGTCCTGCTAGTCATTTCACCCCCAGTCTGCTTCCCTAGTAAAATGATTCAAATTATTCGGTTCAAAGATCTGGATCTTTTAAATAATCCGATTCGAATCATCCGAATCCTTGAAAAGATCCGGACTTCACATCACTATCCTGGAGCGGCTGTTCTATCAGTATAGATCAGCCGTGCCCAACCTACGGCCCGTTTCTGTGGCCCGCGCGGTGTCTGCCTGCGGAGGGGGAGAGGATTGGGTGGTATTGCGCGAGATAGTAAAAAAGGGCGCATGCCGCTCATGGACTATAAGGGCGCCGCCATAGAGAGCAATGTTAATTATCGCTTACACTGCGCCCGCTAGGAAAAAAGGGCGCAAAACACTATTTTCCGCTTACATATAACATTCTACTAATATAACCGTTTACAATTCCTCATTATTTCCTATGGACAATAGCGCTTAACATCATAAACACTATAAACAACACATGATTCCAACTACGTCTACACGGAAAGTATTTAATAGCGTCAACTGCACTATATCGCTAACAGAGGTTACCACATGTCCTTCGGTTAGAACCCTTAACAGCAAATGAAAGGCTATAACAATTAGCACTGTACTTTTGCATAGCAAAATATAAACTATAAATCAGTGTATTTTAACTACCAATATAATTTACAGACGACGGCTACATTATTACATCCCAACTGTTCGTTTAAATATAAACCGCAAAAATAACGTAGTCTTCTGTAAACTATAGCAAAGTAGAGTAAAAGATGTAGTGGTTAGTAAAATATAAACCATATCTCTCGTAAAAATGCAAACCTTTATTGCGGGCGTAACAAATAAACGTAGTGAACGGTTTGGAAACAACCGATAATAAAAATTATATTTTTTAAACCTTATTTTTTTTTTTTGTTGAAGCCAATACCTAACCATTACATATATTAAGCGTGTACTACGTTTTGCTGTATTACAAAACTCAATTGTCGTGGTAAAGATGTAACAGTTAGATCGCGTTTAGTTATATTTGAGGCACCTAACGGCTGCAAACAAACCCGTTGCATACAGCGAAAGTTTACATTCTTAAAACAGCTTATAAAGAAAAACATTATTTAAGGGATATTTAAAATTCCGACTATGAACAACCCTTTATTTGCCTACTATAGTGAAATATCGATTGTGGAAGCCTATGCCTATGATTAATTAATAATAATTATCCGTTCATCTAATCTTAACTAATGCATGAATGGCTATCTACAGTTATGTAAATTTATGTGATACGTAAAGTAAAATGAAGGTAATAGCTTTATAATCCCTCCAATACCATTCATGAAGTTAACCAGCTAAATTTTGGGTTACCTATGTATGTCATGTGTTAGGTATATTGACACCGTTATATTTTTTAATTATTTTTTTGTATGTTCCCATTATGTATTTTCTAAAATTGTAAATGGTAAGTAGTATAGCTATGTAATACTTTCCTTTCCTCTGCCTCCCCCTGCCATCTTCCTACCCTCCCTTTGTCAGGCAGCCTATCACATTGATTGTCTGAGATAGTCTTCAAATTGTCCCCTGCCTCCTCCAGCCATCTTCCCTCCCTCCCCCAGGCAGCCCCAGCCATCTTCCCTCCCTCTCAGGCAGCCTATCACGCTTAGTCATTGGCTGCAGATCGTTATCTTGTCCCCTACGGGGACATACGGGTCACACGTCTGTCCCCAGTGCAGCGCTGCTGTTTATAGTAGTGCTTTTTGTCCCCTAGGGTGCTGTTTGTAGTAGTGCTGCAATGTGTAAATAGATAGCAATTTTGTTGTGTAATAGTCTTCCGAGCGTCATTAGCCACCTGGAGACTGATGAGAGCGCATAGTTTAAACCCCCCCCCCCCCCCCCCGTAGAATGAGTTGCGCGTGCAGCGGGCGCGCAACTGCACGTAAATTAGATCCCCCGTACTTTACGTCAATTGTTGTCTTGTGGCGTTCCTGTTTTTTTTCAATGTTAATCAAAGTTTTTCAAAAAGCACTCTTAATTCTGACCTTTATGTACAAAAGAGAAAAATAACCCACAGTAATAGTTGCAATAATTTAATATTTATTACATTAAAGAAATAACATGAAAACAATAACAAATTGTATTTTTACAAATCTTATTAATAAATGGTTCAGTTGTTCAAAATGTTTTATTCATTAAACACAGAAGATTGAAATGAATTCAGAAATGACAATTTGTTAATGTAGAAGAATAAATACTCATGTTAATCACCACTCAATGTATGAAACAATGTACAGTTACATGAAGTCAGAGATGAGATTTTTGTAAATTTTGTATGTGATTCCAGTTTTCTAGCACTGTACACAGCGTACCGTTACCAGTAACAGTATGGAAACAGTTTTGAAGTTAATTATTTAAATACTATGTCATGTTTAACCTTCCAATCCAAATAAATAATTGTTTGGAAATATGTTTCGCGTACTGTCCATCTAAAACCACCTTTTCCAAGCACCTGTCATGTATCATGAGGTGCTACAATTCAAATATAGTCTAAAAAACCCTGAAATGACCCCATTTTTAAATGAAGATATACCAAAGTATTCAGTTAGAGTCATGGTGACTTCATTGAATTTTTTTTTTTATTTGTCACAAGTTAGTGTAAAAAGACACTAAGAGAAAAAAAAACGAAAAGTTTTCATATCTGCTAACCTGTGACAAAAAAAAAAAGAAATCTTCCATGGACTGAACAGAACAGTTGAACCCACCACTGCATACCTGTACTGTTCATTGAACCCGCCACTGCATAGCTGTTATGTTCAGTGAACCCGCCACTGCATACCTGTTCTGTGAAGAGATGTATGTGAGCAGTGATCAGCAGTCTGTGGAGGAAGGTGATATGAGGACAAGTAAAGAGGAAGAAGAGGAGACATATGTGAGGAGTGATCAGCAGTCTGTGGAGGAGGGTGACATGATGTGGACAAATAAAGAGGAGGAAACTGTTACAGAGAGCAAAACAGGGTGGAGTCCCGTCATCAGGAACCTCTCAGAGACTTGTCTCTCTGTATCCACAGACTGTATAACGGATGATGATGTCATTGGACAAGAGTCTCCTGCAGATATCCTGGTGCAGATATCCTGGTAACCCCAAATATTCTACCAGACTCCCCTCACCTGTCTAACCATCATGGGCCCCTATACCCAGCAGAGCTCTTCCCCTGCTGGAGGGTCTCATTCCTGTTCCACATGTGGGAAATGTTTTGTATGGAAATCACATCTTGTAAGGCATGAGAGATCTCAGAGTGTTGAAAAGCCATTTTCGTGTGCTGAGTGTGTGAAATTTTTTGTGCAGGAAGGAAGCCATGTCAAGCATGAGAGATCTCACACAGTAGAGAAGTGCTATTCATGTGCTGAGTGTGGGAAATGTTTTAAAGAGAAACGAGGCCTTGTCATACATGAGAGATCACACCGGTGAGAAGCCGTATTCATGTGCTGAGGGTGGGAAATGTTTTGGAGATAAAGTAAACCTTATCAGACATGAGAGATCTCACACTGGTGAGAAGCCGTATTCATGTGCTGAGGGTGGGAAATGTTTTGGACATAAAGTAAACCTTATCAGACATGAGAGATCTCACACTGGTGAGAAGCCGTATTCATGTGCTGATGGTGGGAAATCTTTTGAAAAGAAAGTAAACCTTATCAGACATGAGAGATCTCACACTGGTGAGAAGCCGTATTCATGTGCTGAGGGTGGGAAATGTTTTGGAGAGAAATGAAACCTTATCAGACATGAGAGATCTCACACTGGTGAGAAGCCGTATTCATGTGCTGAGGGTGGGAAATGTTTTGGAGAGAAAGTAAACCTTATCAGACATGAGAGATCTCACACTGGTGAGAAGCCGTATTCATGTGCTGAGGGTGGGAAATGTTTTGGACATAAAGTAAACCTTATCAGACATGAGAGATCTCACACTGGTGAGAAGCCGTATTCATGTGCTGAGGGTGGGAAATGTTTTGGAGAGAAATGAAACCTTATCAGACATGAGAGATCTCACACTGGTGAGAAGCCGTATTCATGTGCTGAGGGTGGGAAATGTTTTGGACATAAAGTAAACCTTATCAGACATGAGAGATCTCACACTGGTGATAAACCGTATTCATGTGCTGAGGGTGGGAAATATTTTGGAGAGAAATGAAACCTTATCAGACATGAGAGATCTCACACTGGTGAGAAGCCGTATTCATGTGCTGAGGGTGGGAAATGTTTTGGAGAGAAAGTAAACCTTATCAGACATGAGAGATCTCACACTGGTGAGAAGCCGTATTCATGTGCTGAGGGTGGGAAATATTTTGGAGAGAAATGAAACCTTATCAGACATGAGAGATCTCACACTGGTGAGAAGCCGTATTCATGTGCTGAGGGTGGGAAATGTTTTGGAGAGAAATGAAACCTTATCAGACATGAGATCTCACACTGGTGAGAAGCCGTATTCATGTGCTGAGGGTGGGAAATGTTTTGAACAGAGGCGTGTTCACTGAACAGAACAGGTATGCAGTGGCGGGTTCAGTGAACAGTATACGTATTCAGTGGTAGGTTCACTGAACAGGTATGCATTGGCGGGTTCACAGAACAGGTACCCAGTGGCGGGTTCACAGAACAGGTACCCAGTGGTGGGTTCACAGAACAGGTACGCAGTGGTGGGTTCACAGAACAGGTACGCAGTGGTGGGTTCACACAACATGTACGCAGTGGTGTGTTCACAGAACAGGTATGCAGTGGTAGGTTCACAGAACAGGTATGCAGTGGCGGGTTCACTGAACAGGTATGCAGTGGTGGGTTCACAGTACAGGTATGCAGTGGTGGGTTCACAGAACAGGTATGCAGCCAGGAAGAAGTTAAGCCTAACTAATCTTTCCCTATGAGATACAGTCAGCAGCAGCTACTCTCACTAACACAGGCACACGAGTGAGCGTAATGGCCGCTGCCTGCCTTTTATTAGGGTGTGGAGTGGCTCCAGGGGCTAGTGTAGCCTAATTGGCTACACTGGGCCTGCTGACTGTGATGTAGAGGATGTAAGTTGACACCTCAGGGTGCATTATGGGGTGAACCAGAACTTCTGCCACAGGTTGCGAAAGTTCGCAAACGCAAACCACCGAAGTTAGCACGAACAAGTTCGCCGGCGAACTGTTGTGCCCATCTATAGTTAAAAGTTAGTGGAAAATTACACTTTGTGAACAAATCAATAAAAACCAATTTTCCGCTAACTAAAAATAAAATCTTCTGTGAACTCGTCATACAACAAGAGGAGTTGATTTATGTTTATCTCAGGGGTTGATTAGAGTTGAAAATATAGGCAATAAATGCAATGTGGAGGTGATTGGAAGTGGGTATGAGGGGGATCTGATGGTTTGTCCGAGTGATCATGAGCCCACACGTGTCAAATTAAGGCCTGATGCGATGGGCAGGTGTGGTAGTGGGTGACACTTGGTGACAGGTGATTGATGCATGTCTCAAGTTGCGATTACAGGGGCGAATAGATGTAAGCAATTCACTGGTGAGGTGATCAGGGCTGTGGTCTGAGAGTGTTGTGAGGGTGTGGCCGGGTGATTGCGTGCCATAGGGGCAGATAGGTGTCTGATGTAATTTGTAGTAGTGACCGGTGGTGAGAGGGGGTGGTTGATGGTTAATTAGTGGGTTTTTAGAGGAGAGAATCGATGTAAATAATGCACTTGGGATGTGATCTGATGGCTGGTTTGTGGGCGATCGGATGGTGTTGGTGGGTGATCCCATTGCCCGTAAGGGGCCGTTTAGGGCCTGATTGATGGTTGTCAGTGACAGGGGGTGATTGATGGGTGGCTGTGACCGGGGGATGATTTATGGGTGATTGACAGGTGATCAGTGGGATATTACAGGGAAGAACATATTCAAATAATGCACTGGTGAATTTATAAGGGTGGGGGGGTGCTGAGTGCAATCTGAGTGTGTGCGCGGTTGATTTGGTTCCTGCAAGGGGGTAGATTAGGGTGTAATCTGATGGATAACAGTGACAGGTGTTGATAGGGTGTGATGGATGTGTGATTGATTTGTAATTAGTGGGTGTTTAGAGGATAGAATGGATGTAAGCAATGAACTTTGGGGGTCATCAGATGTCCGATCTGCGGGCGATTTGATGGTGTTGGTGGTTGATCAGATTTTATGCAAGGGCCAGGTTAGGGGCTGATTGATGGGTGGCAGTGACAGGGGGTGATTGACTGGTGATTGACAGATGATCAGTGGGTTATTACAGGGGGATCGATGCCTATAGTACACCGGGGGGGGGGGGGGGGGCTGGGTAGAATCTGAGTGGTGGGATGTTCATCATGAGCCCCCAGTGTGCAGTTTTGGACCTAATAAAAAAAATTAGCCTTGACAGATAGTGAGAGTGAGTGATTGATGGTTGATTGGGTGCAAACAGTGTTGTGGGTGGTCGATGTGAGTGGTGTTGTGGGCTATCCGAGGGAAAGTGTGGGGGGGGGGGAAATCAATGTGCTTTGGTGAAAAGTAGGGTGGCTGCAGCCTGCCCTGCTGGTCCCTCGGACACTGGTACAACCAGGGCAGGAGGCAGCCTGTGTAATACGTTTTGTATAGAATACAAACCGTATTATAGGCTTTGTATGCGGCAGATGGAGTGGTAACATCCCGCCTGCGCTTCTGTTTTCTTGGCGTTATATCGTTGCGTGCGTGCGTATCCTAATTCCGGTGGATGTGCGATCCCTGGGCCGGCAGAGTCCCAGGATCCAACTCCAATGTGCGTTACGTGTTCCTGGCACTGCCACTTTGCCTTCGGCAATGTATAGTGGCTGCGCGGCTAGTGTTTAAATTTTTTCCGCTTAGGGCAACTATGAAGGTGTCATTTTTATGTTACACCAGCACTGAACTTTGCGAATAGCCTGCAACACGGTAGCTGAAAACTTTTTTTTTTTTTTTGGTTGTAAATAAAGAGATTAGAAATGTGAAAATGTGGAAGCGTGACCCACCATCATTTTCATTGTTTAAAATGGACCACATTGTATGTTTTGCACTTTGGAACATGTCTTTTAATACGTATACTGATTGAATTTCAGCTTTGACGTCTTGGTATGTAGGAAATTGTAGTCACACTTTCCGTTTATGTAGATAAACGTAGGCATCAATTATTGCAGAGGAATTTAAATAAATTCTGAAATAAACTACTTCGAATAATAACAATGAAATCATACTGATTCAACGTTTGAGTGATATGTACCAATGTAGTGTACTAAGGCATTTACTAAAACCTTTAAGAAGGAATATTTTTTCAATACATGTAAAAGTATTCTCATTTTTTTCCGAACTGTACTCTTTACCAATTCCTAGGCCTTTAACCGTATTGACCATATAATGTAATCTTTTACATTATTGAACATATATTGTTCCTTCATGGTACTTGTATATAAATAATGTTTGTCAGCTTTTTTCAATAATAATTTATAGATGTTGTAGATTGGCTTACAATTCACCATTACAATGTCTTTCCCCCCCAAAAAAGTTGGGGATCGTCAATTATTGTTTGAAATGTCACATTGTTTTGCAAAACTGTCCACATTGATTGATATTTCAATGCTTAAATCAGTGTATTGCATTCAAAATAGTTTTTCCAACTTACTTTAGTACCGTTGTAAATGAAACTTAATTATTGAGTGTATGATCATTGATCTAATTCCCATGTTACATTTGAATATAACTGTAACAAATGTCCTGAAAAGTTTATTTCATAATTAAACACTTGTACTGATAGTCATTTACAAAACAGCTTGTCTTTCAATTTCGTAGTGTATACACTGTGTTACAGTGTTTTTAAGAGAAAGTTGTGTTGCATGCACAACATTTTTCCTGTTCAACTGTTCAATGTGCACTTCTGAAATCAGATTTTCAGTGCCTGTAGTTTAAAAATAGAAAATCTCTGATAATTTTCTATTGTGTGTGAACTAATCTAGCCAAGTTCACCTCCTTTTACAGCTTTTGCACTTTCATACATTACTGTTTCTTCATGGAATTACAGTGTGGGTACAAGCTGCATGAGTTGTTACTACATAAAGATTGTAGAGGCTGACGGCAGTAGTTTTGAGGAAGGTTGTTCATGTAATTTCCTAATGCGTACAGATTATTGTGGTTTGAAGTGCATCACTGCGTTATGTTTGTAAGCAATAGGGCTGCTGTGATATAATGCCCTTTAAAAATAAAGATATTTTATATAAGGTGTTAGCATGGAGGTTTACAGCAGCTTACATTTATATGTAATCGCTGCAAAAAGTTTACAGGACAGTGTTTGGTATTGTACAGACAACCAATATCTCACTCAAAAAGTGGTTGTGATGAAAATGGCCTAATGAATATCCAGACTGTATCTCGAATACAAGGATTATGACCAAGATTTACTTAATTTGCCAATAATTTAATCCAACTCTACATTGAGAGCCACCCCTCTTAAGTATTCCCAAAATGTTCTCTGTTGGTACTGCCCAACAATTCTTTTCAATTTTTCATCATAATCCATGTATTTTTGTTTTTTGTTTGGTGCAGATTCTCCCCTCAAAAACTGTGCATATTGTAAATCTCTCCCTTTCTGCACCTTCAGTATACCATCAACGAAACGCCATATGCTCGGGTGTTCCATGTCTAGCTCCGAACGCAGGCGACGATGAGCTGCTTCCACGTAATTGTTTGTGCGGTCCATGTCTGTCAGAGTGCGTTCATATACCGACCACAGGGAGGGAGGAAAGATCGGTTTACGAAGGCGTCTCCCACAGATTCCAATGTAGACTCGACTGAACCAGCTGAGTATTGGCCGAATCTCCTCTTTGAGGTCATATTTGATGGCATCCACTGCCGCCTCCAAATCTGGAGGCGGGACAAATGCCAGAGCTGCTATCATGCGAGCATGAATAGCGAGCTCTGGGTCCGAAGAATACCTCGGACAAAGTCCCCGGTTGTCCAATTGTTTTTTTATATTCCGCGTCAAATGAAAGAAACAACCATTAATGCTGCAGGAGGGGAAGACTGCTTTGAATGCATTAATGGCTGCAACTTCATAGTCCGTGGAATAATACTCAGGGTTCAGCATAGGCCACAATTGGTGGATTGCTTCAAACATTTTTTTATAAGTCGCTTGACTTTTGTTTGGCAGCAAGCAGTACAGCAGAGGGAGAACATAGTCTTCTCTTTTTCCCACCAGTGCAAAAACTTGCTTGAATAATTGGGGTGAAATTTTAAAAGTTCCATCCACGTACAAATACTTGACATGTTGGATCCAAGCAGCGTTTGCACTGTTGCCAAAAATCAGAATTCTATGTTCGTCATTAGGTCCAGAGTCATAAAGGAGAAATGGCACAGTCTGTAGGTCTGACACAGAGTAAAATCTGTATTTATCCGGTATGATGAGGTCAGCTAGAGACTTTGGACCACAAGGGTGTGACATAACTCGTTTCCTAACATTCTGGACCAAATGACGTAAACAGTCCCTCGGCGGTAAAGAATCTATGACTGCGGGTTCAACATTCTGAAGGGCCAAATTAATAATTGTGGAAGGGCCACCCTGTGAGCATATTGCTTTTTCCTTGATGGTACACCTAACTCGAGATACCTCCACCAGGCCAACATTTTGTCCATGATTGTGTTTGCGAAGAATACCTACAACTTTTCCTGTGCTTACATCAGTGTGTAAACGTCCCAAGCAAGGTGGGTCTTTGTTTTTTCTAATACATCGCCAGAAAGCAACTTGACCGTCATGACTCCTTCTGTCAAAGACGTATAGGTAGCCATCGTGGTCAAGTTTTGGTTTTCCCTTGTTGCTTGTAATGGTCGTACTCTGTCGAGATGCGGCCTGTAACAAAGTACGTGTTCAGCATGTATGAAATAATTTTTATAATCAAACACTTAGCTTGTCCATGTTACATAGCATAAGTAGATTTATAAATATAACCTCGAGATCCAATTGTACGGTCTTTGAAAAACTGATGTTTGTTGTGCTGTATAATAAGAAGTACTTTTGCAAAATGATTTTTTAACTTTTTTTGGTGTATAAAATACAAGTTACTGAGATGGTTAGTGATTTTAGTAATCTCTCCCCCCCCCCCCAAAAAAAAATTACAAAATACAATGTATACCTGTGAAAATTGTCCCGTGTAATGATCACCCCTGTAATTTGTTAGTCAACATGAACAACAACATTGGAAATCCCATTAAGCTTTGCAGACCATAAAGGCAAAAAAGGACAGGCAGTTTCCTTTGGTGTGAGGAGCTTACATTAAAATGCTGTAAAACATTCATGCTGACTTTATAAAATCTAAGTTCTGATGGATTGAAACTGTTAAAACCCCAATCCTTTTCTATTCTGTTGAGTAGATTTTCAAAGTTTATGTTCACTTTAAGTATGGCTTTTGATATTTGAAAGCAAGACACCATTTATTTCTTGTTGTGTTTAAAATGCTAATTATTGATTAACTTTATTCCCTTTCAGATAAGTTTAGTAGTACAATTGACACTGGACCCACACACATTTTAAGTTAGGATCTCAAAAAAGTATATGAACTCTTAGAAGCATTGTCTTCAGTTCTCTGCACAGTTTATATTAATTTTGTTATAAATTTTTTGATACAGACGTAGTTTATTTTCATTTAAGTCACATTTACAAACAACATTATTTTTACACTACTCTGTCTACAAGGTTCATAAAATTGTGTGAAGGTGCTACCTAAATCAGCATACATAGATAACAGTTGCAATTTACATATGTTGACATATGTCTATCATCTTTCCCCTCACATGCTATCTCCTCTTAGGCGACTTGCACACCAAGACTTTGTGTTAGTTGCCACGTTAAGGTCGCATAACGTGCACCTAACACAACGTTTTGTGCTTCAAGAGCGTACGGTACAGTGAGCCGCGTTAGCCGGCACAATCCCTATAAGGTCTTCCAGAGTGGTGCTGATTGTCCGGCTGGACCACGTGATGCGGAGCAAGATACCACGCATCACCTGGTCCTGTCGGCCAATCAGTGGGCGCTAGTGCAGTGAATATTAAGTATCCATGTGTGCGTCTACTTTAGGCGGCTCTCCCCGCCTCCTGTCCGCCACCCGCTGCGCATGTTGAAAAAGTGTAACGCGGCTATAGCCGCTGTAACGCCGTAGCATGCTGCAGTTTCCTGATAACGTGCAGCGTTACATGTAACGCAACCTGGGCTGTGTGAACAGCCCACTTGAGTTACATTGCTGTGTGTTGGGGGAGCGTTACAGGCGCCGTAACGTGCACCTGTAACGTCCCTGAATGTAAGCAGGCTTAAAGCAATTAATTACCTGCCTAAAGTTGTTTTCAATTTCCACACTCACATGTACTACAAAAAAAAACACACAGAGGAAGTTTGCCTGCAGAAATTATCCTGTAAAAAATTATTATCCAAAAACTATGTTTGGTTATTCCTGCTTTTCCTTTTTTAATTGTGTAAGTAATCACTGTTACCTTTTCTATAAATAACTAATTTAATACAAGAGAATCGGCTTTTAATGGCCATACACAAGTTTTTTTTTTTACAACGATGTGTTGTTATAATACCCCCTCGTTCATTCGGGAGCCCACCAAACCGTGTTTATGTACAGTCCGTCTGTCGGGTGATAACATAGGTCTTGAACCATTTGCCTGGCTTAAAGGGACACTTAATTTAAAAAAAATTGAGTTTGACTAACCTAGGGCTTCCAATAGCCCCCTGCATCTTTCAAGTGCCCTCGCCGGCTCCCTCAGATCCTCCTGGCCCCACCATCAGCCACTTCCTGTGTCGGTGACAGGAGCCTACAGGCTGGGGACTCGAGTGAATATTTGCGTTCACAGACACATTAGCACCCTCTATGCTGCTTTATGGTATATGATATATGCTATAGCAGCATACATACCGCTATTGAGGCCAGGAACGTGAAGAATCACTTGCGTCCCCAGCCTTTCAGCTCCTGTCACCGAAACAGGAAGTGGCTGCTGGCGGGGCCAGGAGGATCGGATTGAGATGGCGATGGCACTGGACAGCGGCATTGGGCTATTGCAAGGCACAGGTGAGTCAAATTTTTTTTTATTGGTTTGACTTAATTTTCCCTTTAAGCTCGAAGAATGGACTGTACACACGGCTGAATTAGCGAGTGAAGGATGGGACGTTGAAACAACCCGTAGTTCTTAAAAGTTAAAACCTGTGTAAGGTTCTTTACTGTTCTTAAATTCATCTGGACACAACTGTAAATATATAATTTTTTTTTTTTTATATAAAAAGTACAACCTATGCTGCCAACACTAACAGTATATTTTGTCAATTTTAACAATGATAGTTACCATTCCAGAAGACACTTGTTCCATAGATGTGTCTTACGCTGTGTTAATTCAAGAACTGTTCTTGCTTGGGATGGTACACACTGCTGGAGTACACGGGCTTTATTTGTAAAAAGGCACAATTCACGGACAAGTTGTGGTTGATGGAGTGTTGGATATCTGTTGAAAGAGCAATGTTAAATTATAAGTAATGGTTGTATAAAATTGATCTCCAACGCTTTAAATATTTTCAGATCTGTATATTATGTAATTTTATTGGTATAGGAACTGTTATAAATGTTTAACATTTAAGTTAACCCAATTTGTAGTTTGTATATATTTCAAATATTCATGTCGATTTCTATTATAATTTTTAAGGTTTCCTTGAATGTTGTAAAAAACTGTTATTAATTTTCTCCTGTGTTATCAAATGGTATGTGTTTTGATTTTTTAATATATACTTTATTTTGTTGAATTAACCTTTGTTAAAATATATGAATATTTGGATATTACAGTAGTTTGCCAATGTCAGATTTTACCTTACTTATTGACAGTATTTTTAAAAATTGGAGTTAGTTAAATCTGTATTCGTAATTAGTACTACTGTCAACTTCTTTTTTTTTTTGGGGGGAGTATGAAAATGTTTATGTGCCTGGCATGGACAGCCGTGTCTATATGTTTATTACTTATCTTCATTGTTATTTTGTATCAATGTCGCTTAGTAGTGTTGTTATTTTAATTGTGTGTGTTAAAGTGCTACAGAGTATTGTGAACATCTCAAATATCAATTCTACTACTTACTTCAAATTCTACGGTACAAGTTGTATGGTAGGGAGTTACGCAGTTCCTTAGTATATACAGTACTATTTTCTTGTGGAATAGATAGTATAGTAATCTGTAAATGATCAAACAAGAGAAAATCGTTAAAAAATTAATTGAGCTCATTTTATATCCACCCCAAAAAATTAAAAATAGATGAATTGCTTGCTATTGACTGCATATTAATGTAATAAATATAGTCAAGGTGCACTCACCGCTGAGAAGGCCGGATTGGCGTCTGGTCAACCGTCACTATATGGCGCTCCCAAGGACTGCAAGTTGTACAGCTGTGGTCAGGCGTGCGACTCGGCAAGTGCCGCTATGGACGATGGGAGAAGCTGTGGAGGACAGGAGCATAGCATGTCACAATCATCCTTCTTTCTCAGCCACCTGTCAGGAGGGAAGACAAGGCAAAAAGCGCACTCACCTCTGAGAAGGCCGGATTGGCGTCTGGTCAACCGTCACTATATGGCGCTCCCAAGGACTGCAAGTTGTACAGCTGTGGTCAGGCGTGCGACTCGGCAAGTGCCGCTATGGACGATGGGAGAAGCTGTGGAGGACAGGAGCATAGCATGTCACAATCATCCTTCTTTCTCAGCCACCTGTCAGGAGGGAAGACAAGGCAAAAAGCGCACTCACCTCTGAGAAGGCCGGATTGGCGTCTGGTCAACCGTCACTATATGGCGCTCCCAAGGACTGCAAGTTGTACAGCTGTGGTCAGGCGTGCGACTCGGCAAGTGCCGCTATGGACGATGGGAGAAGCTGTGGAGGACAGGAGCATAGCATGTCACAATCATCCTTCTTTCTCAGCCACCTGTCAGGAGGGAAGACAAGGCAAAAAGCGCACTCACCTCTGAGAAGGCCGGATTGGCGTCTGGTCAACCGTCACTATATGGCGCTCCCAAGGACTGCAAGTTGTACAGCTGTGGTCAGGCGTGCGACTCGGCAAGTGCCGCTATGGACGATGGGAGAAGCTGTGGAGGACAGGAGCATAGCATGTCACAATCATCCTTCTTTCTCAGCCACCTGTCAGGAGGGAAGACAAGGCAAAAAGCGCACTCACCGCTGAGAAGGCCGGATTGGCGTCTGGTCAACCGTCACTATATGGCGCTCCCAAGGACTGCAAGTTGTACAGCTGTGGTCAGGCGTGCGACTCGGCAAGTGCCGCTATGGACGATGGGAGAAGCTGTGGAGGACAGGAGCATAGCATGTCACAATCATCCTTCTTTCTCAGCCACCTGTCAGGAGGGAAGACAAGGCAAAAAGCGCACTCACCTCTGAGAAGGCAGGATTGGCGTCTGGTCAACCGTCACTATATGGCGCTCCCAAGGACTACAAGTTGTACAGCTGTGGTCAGGCGTGCGGCTCGGTAAGTATCGCTATGGACGAACGGAGAAGCTGTGGAGGAAAGGAGCATAGCATGTAACCCCTTAACTAAATTCATCACCTTTTAACTGCATTTTTTACACCTCGTGTATTGAATTAAAAATATAATATTCATACTAATTTACGATGCCTCTCAGGGAATACTTTGGCATGACTTCTTTTAAAAATTGGTTCATTGTGGGGTATACTATCATGAATTGTGAGCAGCTCCTAAAACATTAATTGTGTTAAGAAAAGTCAAAGATGATAAAAAATATAATAATCCACTTTTGTAACCAGGGCTGTGGAGTCGGTCCAAAAATCCACCGACTACGACTCCGACTCCTCAGTTTAGGATTCCACCGACTCAGACTCCGACTCCTCGACTCCGACTCCTCTAATTTGCATATTAAAATTTTGTTGATTAAAAGTATGTAACATGAAATTCGTCTCTTAACTGCCAACGCTTAGGAATTTTACAAGACGACTGAAGTGAGAAGGATATGTAGACTACTATATTTATTCCCTTCAGACTAAAACTAGTCCTTGGTAAGAGTACCTGTAAAAGGTACAAACCGGAACAAAGAACATCTATCAGGCCCTAGGCAATGTAAGTGTGGGTACATGTAAGAATGATGTGCAGGTACTCTGCAGGGGAATGAGGAGATTCTTCCTCTATTACACATTCTTCATGCACAATCTGAACAAGGTTTATGGGTGACAGACAACACCTCTGTGTTCAATGTGCACAGCTTTCTCAGTGGATTCCCTGTAGCTCTGTGGAGAGTGCATATGTAGAGTATAGTACTACTGTGTAACAAAGTAAACCTGAGACAGATGAAATTAAAGTTTTATACATACCTGGGGCTTCCTCCAGCCGCATTCAGGATAATCAGTCCCTCGTTGTCCTCCTCCACCACCTGGATCTTCTGCTATGAGTCCAGGTACTTGAGCCAGTCGGGCGTAGTGCGCATGCACACACTCCGCCGCCAGGAGCATACTACACCAGTGCACCACTATTGCGCAGGTGCAGAATGTTCCTGGCTGTGGGAGCGGCATGCGGCCGGACAGCGCTGACTGGCTGAATTACCAGGACTCATAGCAGAAGATCCGGGTGGTGGAGGACAGCGAGGGACTGATTAGCCTGAAGGGGGCTGGAGGAAGCCCCAGGTATGTATAAAACTTTACTTTTCATCCGTCTCAGGTAACCTTTAATTTGTAGTCACCAAACCAAATTTTAACAACATATCAAATTATTTGATTTCATCAGCAAAGGGAGTGCATACATTTGCATAAATCAGCATCAGTGCAGAATTATTTACATCTCATTGACCATCTCTATTAGTGACACAGCTACACATCAGGCTTTATTCTTACAGCATAGATGTTATTTAGTATATATAAGAGATTCCTGTGTACACATCAAATATACAGTCACAATCAGATGTGTATATCTGACCTTAAAAATACGGGGACTGCTTTATTGAAGCAGCACAAGTAACTAATTTTGATTGGTTGATTTCATTTTTGTGGACTAAGCACAGCTATTACTGTATATATACTGTATATATTTATTATTTATAATGACTGTTATCTGAGAAATAGAACATTTTATCATATTTTCTATTTTAATTACAGTTACAAATTCATTAGGAGTCGGAGTCGGTGCATTTTTTCCCGACTCAGACTCCGACTCCAGGCACCCAAAATTGCCCGACTCCACGACTCCGACTCCACAGCCCTGTTTGTAACCATACTTTGTAAACGCTGTAACTTGTGCAAAATTAATACATATATACTGTATTTTTTTTTTTTTTAAACACATGTAGCTCAACACATTTTGAACATAATGTCTACCGAAATTTGACTCTTTTCCTGAAAAAGTCAGCACATGATGTAAATACAAACTTAATTTTTTAGAAAATCCTGTAGTTTTGGAATAATTTCAAAAAAGAGGTTTTAAAGGGATACTGTAGGTGGGTTGGGTGAAAATGAGTTGAAGTTACTCGGGGCTTATAATGGTTCCACGCAGGCATCCTGTGCCCGTGCAGCCACTCTCCGATGCTCCGGCCCCGCCTCCGGTTAACTTCTGGAATTTCAAGCTTTACAGTCTGAAAACCACTGCTTCTGCGTTGCCGTGTCCTCGCTTACCCTGATGTCACCAGGAGTGCACTGTTCAGGCACAGACCATACTGGGCCTGCGTAGTACGCTCCTGGTGCCATCAGCGGTAGTGATGAGACGGTAACGCAGGCGCAGTGGTTTTCAGACTTTAAAGTCTTAAATTCCAGAAATTAACCAGAGGCGGGGCCAGAGCATTGGGGAGGGCACAGGATGTCTGTGGGGGACCATTAGAAGCCCCGGTTAAGTTCAACTCATTTTCCCCCGACCCCCTACAGTGTCCCTTTAAATATCAGCAGCAATCAAATAGCACGAACACACAGCTGTGGTATTCACATGAAAAATAGTGTTTACATTTTCATTTACATAGTAGGTTGGAAGAACCAGTAATGAACCGTTACAGCGGCACTGCTCGTGTTGTAAAAAAGGCGTATGTGGTAAAGGGTTAAAAAAACGGTGGTCCTGAAGTTGCTAAATCCACCCTGCTCTCTTTAATGAGCCATAAATCACAGTGGTGCTGCAGACACATACCGTTTCCGAATTTTTAGATCTGTATTAGCAAATTTATCCGCTCAACCACGGAACCACCCCCAACACACACAATCCTGTGAAGTGTCAGATGGATGTGACAGATTTAATATCAGCCCGCAGGGAGAAGCTTTATGTATGCAGCGCTTCAGTGATTTTTCAGTTTTTTTGATAGAGTAGGTGCGGTACAAAGTAAGTGATTGTAGGCTGTGAACGCATAACCAGCCTGTAAATGTGCATTGTATTATTCTACATGAACTTTTTAATGCTTTTTATGATTCTCCTGGAATGTATTTTGAACATAAAAGACTCCCTATTGCCGCGAATGTTGATATTTCAAATACATCTGACAGCAAATCACTATGAAAAAGATAGTTAAAAAACACGAAGATTTTACAAAACAGGGGAGATTACTAGGTTAATAAATCTGTGCAGTTACAATCATGAATGCCTAAATGTTAACCTACACGATTTTTTAAATATATGTGAATGATTGTATGCTTATGTGGCCGTACATCTTATTTTTCCATTGTACAGTTATTATACAATATCGTATAATATATCTTCATCATGACAAGTCATTAATTTTACTCACTCGGTAGTGCTCCACGGATGAAGTTCTGCAACTATTCACCTGTCAAACTTAGCAATGCCAACCTTAGCAAGACCAGTGTTTTTATGAAACTTGAAGTTATCATTTATTGGATAGTGTAGTCCTCAATCAGCTCTGTCCACATTGATTGGCTCAGAGAAGTTATGACATATTAGCATGCGACCAGTAGTAATCTAGCTTTTAGTGTTTATTAAAATTGACCAATAGAACTGATTCCCGCCTTTGTCACAATTAACATAAATATACATTTTTGAACATTTACCGCGCAAAAGTAGCGCGCCTATTTTTTAACCGCCCGTGTAGGAAATCTTAACAGGGTGCGTACGTGCGTTGCACGCTCTGGCGCCAAAAGGGGGCTGAGTATTTCTGTAATATCGCGAGAGTTCAGTCTAGTGCGCAACGCAGCAGGGTGGTGGCACGCCAGGAGGAACAGTTGTGACGCACATCCAAGAATGCCGGCCAGGGTACGCGGACGGCCCACCCGGAATCGTAAACACCGCTTTTGTGGATGCGAGGAGTGTAAGATACTACCGTCAACTGCGTCAGGGACCACCAAACAGCGGACCGGTAAACGAAAGACTAAGCAGGCTAGTGTTAGCAAAGTTGCGGCCCAAGAAATCAATGCAGATAATACCCAGTCCGCACAGGCAGAGCTCAATGACGATGCTGACATTAACAAAGTTCACGATTGTACTGATGACAATCAAATGTTCACCCTGGTTTTAGAGGCGTGTGAGAATGAAGCCTCAGCAGAGGCCCAACCGGTCTCTATGCCAAGCCCAGCTTGTACAGGCCTAGCTCAAAGCGCTAGTGATGCACCTGCAGAACAGGATTCCACTGAGAAAGCGGTTGATTTAACTGTGGAGGGCGACAATGACAATGTCAACTCTGATAGCGACATTTTGACCAACACTTTAGTAATTGATGAAAACACTAATCCGGACGACTTGAACGGTTCTGAAGTGGAGGTTAGCAGTGAGGATGAGGATAAAGAGTATGATGATGAGTTTTCTGATATAGTGGAAGATGCAAACAATCATGAGAGTAATGACGAACAATCCGAAGACAATGCATCTGAACATATTGAAGGTGAAGGTGAAGGTGAAGCTGGTGAAGTGGGTTTAGTATGTGAAGGCGTTCCAAATGAAGTGAACTGCACAGAATATGTAGTCAATCTACAAAGTACAGCAATTGTAGTGGATGCAGAAGCACATGACAATATTACTTCAGAGAATGACCATAGTGGCGACCTTGCTGGAGTTGAAGTAGATGATGATAATGCTTCTAGTCACTGTGATGTCAATGTGTCAAATGGCATGGTTCATGTTGAAAGATCTAATATGAATGATATTTTACCTACTGAAAGCGTGACATTGGAAGCATTAACCACTGAGGAATATGGTACAGATGAGCAACCACAGGATCTTAGTATTCATGCACGAAATGAAGTAGATACCAGCCACTCAAATCACACATTAGAGGAGAATGAAGAGGAGCAAAATGAAGAAGTAAGTACATCAGAATGTAGTGTTCGAAAAAAACGGATGCTCAAATTCACAATGATTGAAAACGTTGCATTATGCGACATGGTTTGTAAGGACTATGCTTTCCTGATCAAGAGAGACAAAAATTTCATACTGATGAAGAAGAAACGCTCCATGTGGAAGAATATTTCAGAAAAGGTAGGTTGATTGAAATTTTTCTTGTATGATTATTAATGACCGTTTACAGTACATTTATTCTTACTGTGTTTTAATGTTTATATTGACTTTAACTTACACCTGTGTAGTACAATACTGACTTACCTTGAGTGATGTTCCTCTTTGTCAAGCAATAATGTGCAAGGTAAGTAAGGTTAGCTATTTCAACCGCAAAATTACACTTAGTGTAGTTTCAAATGATACCTAACAGAACTGGTGAGATCTTGTATTGAGAGATATCATCTCCTACTGTATGTGCATTGGAGTGAAATAAATACATGAGACTATTATTATAGGTATTGACATGTTCTAAAAAATTCACAACATTTGAACCATTACTCACGCAAGCAAACGTGTGTGTAATGTAAAACACAGATTGGCATGTTTGTAACTAAACTTTTTTTTTGTACACTTTATTAATTTAGGGGGTTATAAACATGCCAATATTCCAACCGACAATTTAGATGTAGGAATAGACTTCTGCTAATATGCACGGCAATCAACGCTTCTACAACAACCAACAAGGCACAAGTCATTTACATTTAAAGAGAGTTGTTCGGAGAGAGGTTGTTTCCACGTCACATTGACGTGTATAGAGGCAGAGCTGTTCTAACTACATATTGAAACAGCAGGTGAGATACGTTTGTCTTGGCTTTGGTTCATAAATGTTGTATGCACACATGCTTCCAATGATTGGTGTTCTATAATCTTCAGGAGAAATTTAATTTACAACCTGTTTTATTTCTACAGTTCAATGTATCCTTGAAGGTGAACTTAACTATGTTTTTTTTTTTTTTTATTCGTTTTCTAGAAACCATCAATGTAGACTGGCAGCCCTGATGATCTATGCATCTGTATTGACATCTGATTAAGATTATAAACATAAATTACAAAAGGCTTGTCATATATGACAGTGCTGTCATACACACTGTATGCTTCTTCCTGAAAAAATTGTTATGGGCAATACATACGGTGCACAATACTGCCAGCAAACACATGTCACGCATGTGTTTCTGTAACAAGACCGACAACTGTATAATGCTTCCACCAAGAACTGTAGCTGGAGCTGTCCACAGACTATTGATTTTGAGTATTGACCGCCACAGCTGTCGCACCCTCAATCACTAGTCCACAGTGCACAGTCACTGCTGACTAGCGACAATAGACAACTTTAATTGAATGGATCATCGTCCAGGGGGATGCTCCGTTCAGTTGCGAGACAGGTGTATATCAATTCCAGGGATATCTTTGCTGAATAAAATGTGGGACAATTCTATAGCCTGTGTGTATAGCTGTACAATATTAGAGGCAGAGGTTGACCAGGAGGTCAACAATTACATTGCTTAAAGTAAAATAAATATGGCAGACTCAACATCAATGTCACCTCACTTGTCATGTCCTATCATGACACATTTTGTTTCTCTTTTCAAATCATTTATTGACATTTGTATGTTAATTTCAGGTATCGAATATAAGCAGAAACAATAGACAGCCATATAATTGCCAAAGAAGATTTCAGGACTGCCGAAGGATAGTGCGCATTATGATGTCCAAAGAGAAAAAAGAAAAAACGTACTACAATCCCTGGCAAGAGGTGGTCCGTGAATCTATTATGCGTTACCCTCATCTTGGTCGAAGAAGATGTAAGTAATAACAAACAGTGCCTTTCCAAAGTATTCTTCCAACTTTGAAGTTTTAAACCTTTTGACACATTACTGCCACAAACATGCTTCCATTTTATTGAAATTCTACGAGAATGACCAATAGAAAGTGTTGTCCAGGTGATACGTGTAACAAACATCAGAAATCATTGTCAACATTTGTTTCACGACAATAACTACAAAGTGTGGTGTACTTAAGTATTGTGCCCCCTGAGTCAATGCTTAATTGAACCACCTGTTGCTGAAATTACAGCTTCAAGTCTTTTAGGGTATGTCTCTACCAGCTTTCTGGATAAAGGCCACATTTGTATAGTGCATGACTTATAGTTGTCCTCTGGACAGATTCTACCAGCTAAACTGTAGATCTCTGCAGCTCATCCATAGTGACCATGGTCCTCTTCACGGCATTTCTGATCAGCACTATCCTTGTTTGACCTGTGATTTTAGGAGGATGGCCTTTTCTTGTTAGGTGCACAGTTGTGCCATACTCCTTTCATTTTTGAATGATCGCTTGAACAGTGCTCTGTGTGATGTTCAAGGATTTGGAAATCTTTTTGTAGTTTAAGCCTGCTTTACATTCCTAAAAAAAAAAGATCCCTAAACTGTCTTGTGTTTTCTTTGGACTTAACGGTGTTGTTGCTCTCAATATTCTCTTAGGAAACCTCTGTGGCCCGCACACAGCAGCTGTATTTGTGCTGAGTTTAGATTACAGACAGGTGCAGTACATTTAGTATTTAGCACTCATCAGGCAATGTCTATAGGCAACTGACTGCATTCAAAGAAGGCAGTATAATAATGCACACACAACTTTGTAATTATTTGTTAGTTAACAATGTGTGTAAGCATGTATGATTTTGGTTCCACTTCTCATGTGTACACTACTTTGTGTTACTCTTTCATGTTGAATTCCAATAAAATGGATTACGTTTTGTGGCAGTAATGGAACAAAATGTGGAAAACTTCAAGGGGGACAAATACTTTTTGCAACCCGCTGTATGTCCCTAGACAATGTACTACTTGTATGTCATATCACTGTGCGCCTGAAGAAATAACAATATTTGTGTTGAGTAAGGATGTTTTATCTATAATGAAGCAAAAGAAGCACGTTAACGTAAAACTACAGTATTACCTATACGCAGACTATAATGATGATCACTGCATGGTTCAGAACTTAGCTGATGTTAGTATTACATTTCCGGATACAAACAGCTGGTTACTGCAAACTATAACAGAGGGTATACACAGACACCTCGTAGGTACAGCCCCACAGTTTAAAAGGACCACTGGTGGGATTGAGGTCGTGCAGGCATAGGTCAGCATAAGATCATGATTACTGAGGTACTGAATTGTGAGTCAAGAATAAAAGTCTATAGACAACCAGAGGTTGTTAACAGATCAGATTTGCAAATGTACCAAATCATAAGGCAATGTAAAAATAAGAGTTTAAAGCAAGAGGTCATAAACAGTAAGAGGGGGTGTGGACCAATAAAAGGATAGAGATCACAGACAGAGGAGACAGAAGTCTCTACATCAGAGCCTTCACTCCCCTTAAATTGAACCAAAGACGGCCAGATAGGATAAAAAAAAAATTATGCATTTGGTTTAATTATAAAATCCAATAATTTTAAATGTTGTTAAAATTTGATTTGGTGACTAACAATTCAATGATAATTGAGAAGGATGAAAAGTTAAGTTTGATACATAGCTGGTGCTTCCTCCAGGCCACTTCAGGACAATCAGTCCCTCGCTTTCATCCTCCGCCACCTGGATCTTCTCCAATGAGTCCTGTTAATTAAGCCATTCAGCGCAGTACAGCCACGTGCAGCTCCCACAACCAGGAACATTATGCACCTTCGCAGTCATGCTGCGCAGCTGTAGTACGATCCTGCCGGCGGAGTGTGTACATGCGCACTACGCCACACTGGCTTAAAGAGAACCCGAGGTGGCTTTGAAGAATGCTATCTGCATACTGAGGCAAACAGCTTGTCAGAGCTGGCTGTGTTTATCTCTATAGTGTCAGTCTGATGCTATCCCCGCCTCCTGCAGAACTCCGGTCCCCGCCTGCATCCCTACCCTCCCTGGTGTTTGGAGGGAAGGGATGGGGGCATGGACTTGAGCTGTGCCGGAGGCGGGGGAGCAGCCGAGACTGACACTACAGATGTAAACAAAGCCGCACAGCATGTCTGTGATTTATGGGTGATTGCAGAGTGCAGGGGGACCGTAGGGGGGTTTGGGATAGCAACAGAGGCTGGGCTGTATAGGCAGATCCAGCCTGTGTATGCAGATAACATTCTTTAAACAGACCTCTGGTTCTCTTTAAATATCTGGACTCATAGCAGAAGATCCAGGCGGTGGAGGAGGACAACGAGGGACTGATTATCCTGAAGGCGGCTGGCGCAAGCCCCAGGTATGTATTAAACTTTATTTTCATCTGGCTCAAGTTTACGTCGTTACACAGTAGTACTATATTCTACATATGTACTCCACACAGAGCTGAAGGGAATCCCCTGAGAATGTTGTGCTAATCGAACACAGAGGTGTTGCTTATCAACCATAACCCTTGTGTACATTGGGCATGAAGAATGTGTAATAGAGGAATAATCCCCTCATTCCCCTGCATAGTACCTGCACATCATTCTTACATGTACCCACACTTACATTGCCTAGGGCCAGATAGATGTCCTTTATTCAGGTTTGTACCTTTTACAAGTAATGTTCCAAAGGACTATTTTTAGTCAAAAGTGAATAAATATTGTAGTGTACATATCCTTCTCACTTCAGTTGTCTTATGAAATTAATAAGCATTGGCAGTTAAGAGACTAATTTCACGTTACATACTTTAAATCAACAACATTTTAATATGCAAATTAGAGTAGTTGGAGTCGAGGAGTCGGTGGAATCCTAAAATGAGGAGTTGTAGTCGGTTTTTTTTCCGACTGACTCCACAGCCCTGCAGCTAACACTGTATTACAAAGACATAACTTGTAATTAAAAGTCAGTAGAACTCAGATTTAACAATTCTAAAGCCACACTGCTTTGTACATTGCGCATCCACAAACCTTAACTTCCTTATCACAAATCAATGGGGATAGAAGGGAGACAGGCATGGAATTTCGTGACAAATTAATCATGTTAGTTCAAAAAGGTCACTTCAGACATGCATTGCATTCAATCTTCGAACACTAACCAGCTAACAAGTCATTACAGTAATTTCAATCAAAATATAGTGTGGGAGTAGAGACTTGGTGACATACTATAGCAACATAGGCTATAGTATTGTATGCTGACTCTCAGATTATGTGATCATTACAAACTTTCACAAAACATTGCCGCAACCCTAATAATATACCATTGATTATATTCTGTGTGTACATGTTATGTACCTCAATATGCTACCTACACTTGTGTATAGCACGGTTTGTTCTTAGTATTCCTAGATATGTGGAGTTCACAAATGGATTTGTAGGATTAATTTTAAAATCAAAATGCAATCACGTCTTCGATCAATACACCACAAATATTTTTGTACATTAATGTTTTTAATTGTATTACTTGGTGTATGGTTTTAGTATGAAGGACTAAAGATACAAATACAGGCAGGCAAAGCTGGATTATTATTTTTTACCACCCTAGGCCCACTATCTCCAGTCGCCCCCTGATTACAGTGCAGGTTTACATAGGGTTATCAAGACATAGGGAAGGGGGTGCTTATGGAAACTCATAGATCTGGCATATCTTAAGTTAGGAAAATGTAACATAAATATGCTTAGTGTAGATTAGGGACACATTCACAGTGGTGTGTTAGCCCACCTATATTTAAATTCTTGCTGTTGCGTTGCGGTATACCAGGTTGCGGTATAGTAACATACTACATGCGGTGTGTTACTACTAAATGCTCACGATCTCAGTAACAGTGATGCATGCTGTTAATTGACTGTATACTTCGCTGTATCTGAGACAAGGCTAGCATAACATGCAACACCGCTGTCCCGATTTATTGCAGTCCTGCTGTCACAGGAAAAGCAAGGCCCAATGCAAATGTGGCATAAAAGCTAGGCCCTTTGGCAAGCTTGGCTAATGCTACAAAATTGACAATATAATTAGGACAGATTAGTGCGCTTAAATCAACTTATGGCTCAGTGACATGTGGCTATGTAGTCTGAAACATGCAGCAAGAGATGTTAATGTTATATAAATAAAAAATATGGTAGGACATTACACTATGAAATGGTAGGATTAGATTGTGAGATCCTCGGAGGACAGTCAGTAACATGAATTTGTACTCGGTAAAATGCTGCATAAGATGTTTGAGGGGGTTACAGACTGTAAGATAGAATAGAAAAGAGAACACAAGATGCAATAGTGTGGAGCGTAAAATACAGCATGTGTTGGGGAGGAAAGTGTAGATAGAGGAGAAAAATAATTGCAGTATCAGCTACAGAGTTTGTGTTGGAAATACAGGGGGTAAAAACAGTCAATTAGCTGCAGCCACCATCCCTCCTGTTGGTTAACATATCTTTATTGCAGCTCATAGTAGATAGCTTTATAAGTGCTGCTACTTGGCTGTGATAGCTTTTCCGCTTATTTAACACTGATAGCAACTCCAGCCTCACTGCGAATGGAATCTCCCGGCAGAGGCTGCTTGTGTATGACAAGCAGCCCGCAGAGGGAGGGGGCGTGGAATTGGAACACAGAGCTCCGTAAAGACAGAGAGAATAGAGGGGGGGAGGACTCGGTGAGTGACAGGCTGCAGGCATACACGTCAATGTAAACAGCTTGGTGCATCATCACCTCCCACTGCCTCCTTACATCACCGACTGCCAGTACGGGCTGTCCGCGGATGACCCCAGCTATGTGCGTCAAACTCAGAAGATGGGCTTGCGCGGATCAGTGTGGCTGGCTGCACAGGACACCCTCCAAAGCACACAGACAGGACTATACTGCAGTCTAGCAGTCTCTGGAAGGGTGAAATCCGCCCTTGCTCTTTCAGGCTCCCTAGGCCCCAGCCTAGGTTGGCTAGGCTGAAATCCGGCCATGCATACAGGATGTATTGTGATTTTGTGACCATTTACAAATGATTGCATATTACAACTGTGTACACAGAAAGCAAAAAATAGTTAATATATATTTAATTATATCACATACAGCTGTATTCATGATTTGATTGCTATTATCATGTAACTGTTAACGAAAAACAAGAAATAAAATATAACAACCACTGCTTTGTTTCTTGCAGCAAAAAAGAAAAGAAAACAAGGGTTATCAAGAGATAACGAAACAGGAACCTACCATAGCTCAAGTCAAAACCTCTCCTACGTCGAACAAAGACAACAGGTTGAATGTAACAGAACTGATGATCAACCTGATGTTGAGGAAAGAGGTACAAATAATGGCGGAGTACGCAGTGCCTTGCAAACTCAGTGTCCACAAAGCAGCTACTCAGACAATCGTAGCGTGAGAAACACTGTATGTTTGAATAGTAACCAAAGAAATGCAAGTGTCAATGTACATAACACAAATGTGGACTTATCTAACAATTGTTGTCATAATCATAATCTGTCTGAACAATGTAGAATTGTGAACAGTAAGAGAAAGGCCACAAATGTGCTGGACAACAGGGTTGAAACTTTAAATGCAAATGAGCATGTCACAGGGGGTAATGCAGGAGGAGAAGTAAATGAGAGAGCAGGGACAAGAATGGAATCACAGCAACCTTCTTACACAAATGTGCTAGATAGTGCAAATAGTGTGGCTGACAATTTATTGAAGACAAGGCACATTAATCGTGCTCATACTCACAGCAACTGTACCCTGGATAGCAGACAAAGTAGACCTGAGGACGAATTGGACAATGATTCCTTGTGTGATGTAAATGACCCAATTCCATCTACATTTGACTTACACTTACATGATGTCACTGAGGAGAGTGAGTGTGGCATGAGTGTTCAAAGTGGAACTGTTTTGGGTAGGAACACGGTAGGGATAGGACAGACCATGCTGAGAATGAGTGAACATCTTGACAAAATTGGCCAAAAACTAGATGACAAAAGAGATACAATGTTCATGAACAATATTTTGGAGGGAACTCAAAACACTCTCAAATTACTAACGGTCATGGCTGAGAGTCAAAGGGAAATGGTGGAAAATCAAAAATTAATGCTGACAGCCTTTGAAAGCATGAATAAAAAGAAAAAAAAGAAAAAACATCGTAAGCAAAGGAAAACACGAACCGATTCATCGAGTTCTGATTCTTAAAAAGGTTTTAGTTACATTGCATGAGGCAAACCTGAAGTTTACACATTTGAAATACTTTACATATTTTGGCAATGGTCAATAAAAAATTATTGATGAGGTAAGGGGGAGGGCATGTTTGTTGGTTGTGAAGAAAACCAGAAATATTGCAGTTTATAGGTGTTCTTTTGCTAAAAAAGTAGGCAGTTACAAAATGTGACAGATGACAGGTTTTGGGCCAGTCCATCTTTTTAAGGGGGATTCTCAGGGCTTTCTTTGTTTTTAACAGCATTTCCTGAACAACAGTTTAACTGCAAAAATAGCAAGATACCAGCCGGACTCCCAAATCACTTGCACACTATTATGTCAGTTAAAGTTTGCAACTGTTGGTCATGAAATGCTGTTGAAAACAAAAAACGCCCGGAGAATCCCCCTTATAAAGATGGACTGGCTCAAAACCTGTCATCTGTCACATTTTTTAACTGCCTACTTTTTGCGCAAAAGAACTCCTTTAAACATGTTTT
Organism: Hyperolius riggenbachi; assembly: GCF_040937935.1. Lineage (NCBI taxonomy): Eukaryota > Metazoa > Chordata > Amphibia > Anura > Hyperoliidae > Hyperolius > Hyperolius riggenbachi. Next base: position 278,274,727 of record NC_090653.1, read on the forward strand.
ACATATAAAAGTTAAACACAAAAGAATATACATGTATGAAGAAATTATCACAAGGTTAATGGGACACGTTTCACAAGGATACTATTTCAAAATGAATATTACAAAAATTCAATTGTAACGTCTACAGTTCTAGATGCACCACACATTTATCGTTGTATTTCAAAGAATTAGTGTAGCTTGCAAGGGAGGACTACCACAAATCGTTTAATTGGAAACCATCAAACTGTACATATATGTAATGTGTGTGTGTGTGTGTGTGTGTGTGTATGTGTGTGTATATATGTATGTATGTGTGTGTATGTATGTATGTGAGTGTGTGTATGTTTGTATGTATATGTCTGTGTATGTATGTATGTGTGTATGTATCTATGTATATGTGTGTGTATGTATATGTGTGTTTATGTATGTATGTATGTATGTATGTATGTATATGTGTGTGTATGTATTTATGTATATGTGTGTGTGTGTGTATGTATGTATGTATGTATGTATGTATATGTGTGTGTATGTATGTATGTATATGTGTTTGTATGTATATATGTATGTATGTATGTATTTATATGTGTGTGTGTGTGTGTATGTATGTATGTATGTATATGTGTGTGTATGTACGTTTATATATGTGTATGTACGTATATATATATATATATATATATATATATATATATATATATATATATATATATATATATGTATATGTCTATATACATAAAAATAAATACATACATACATACATATAAATATATACATACATACATAAATACATACATATACAAACATACATATATACATATACATACATATATACATACATATACATATATCCAAACATATATACATATATACTTACATACATATACATGTATATATAAATACATACATACATACATATATAAATATATATATATATATATATATATATATATATATATATATATAGATATAGATATATATATTATATATACATACACACACACACACACACACACATATATTTTTTCGGTATGGGTTATGGACTTTTTGTTTAACATATATCAGTGTAGCCTATGTACAAACTTCACTGCATTACCGAACATGGCCTTTTTAAATTGATAAATTAGATTTGGGGGAGCCTTGTCAGGTATAAAGAAATGATAAAAAATTGCATGGCCCTGCTCTACCAAATTACTAATAATAATTTCAAATACTCGTTCATCTGCTGCCCATCTTCCCCTTCATTAGCATACCTGAGAAGGACCCCTGCACACATTCAGAGTGCAGGCGTAGAGGGAGTCAACTGGCAGCGCAATTATACAGTTAGCCTCCAACCATTCCCTGGCGTGTGCTGTCTTTGGCGTACTGAACCGCATTGTAACAAGCAGGTTAATACACTGTAAAGTTCCGCTTTGAAATTGATCTGTTCATGTACTGTAATGAAACGCTTTTCTGTCAACCAGTTATCCCCTCCATTCATGTGGTGTATAGAAATGATTTTTAATGGAACTCATGAATCAAGGGGAGAAAATGCCAATTACTAAGAGTTTATGCAAACTGTAGGAACAAACTAAGTGAAAAGCGTTTCTTTATTCGGCATAAACCAGCAATTTAAAAAGCTGTTTGTAACAATGCATGAAGCGAGACATTGCAAAGTTGTTGTTTACAACGCATGAACCTGATCATTAAAAAGCATTTCACTACTCCTGAGGGAAAAAACACAGGAAATGGATGGAGGAGTACTGTTTAATTGCAATGACAGCTCACTCCCTCTACGCCTGATTTGTTACCGAGAGCTGGGATTCTTATGTGGTATGGATATGAACAGCAAGATGGGTAGCAGGTGAACCAGCATTGTAAAGTTTGTTGAGTTGTTAGGGAGAGCAGGGATATGAAAAAAAATATTTTGATTACACATCACCTGCCTCGACCTATTATAAAATTTTCATTACCAAAGTCCCTCAAAGCTAATGCAGGTACAGCCGTTCACAGGTGTCAGTGATATAACTTAAATAAAAGGGCAATCACACTAAATCAAAGTTATACATTATAGTAGATATATCTACTGTTGGAGGGTTAACAATTCATTGATTACAGGCATTTGTCCTTCAGCAAGTATCCTTTCATGTTCATTGTGACATACACTTTTATCTTTCCAAACTACTAAATATCGTCCCACGTATTTTTGACACCCTATGCTCATTTACTCTAGTGAAAAGGCTATATGAATATCAATACAACATGTTACTTTCCTGCTTTTCATATTAATGAACGGATAAATCTAGTTTGGATAAAGAAGGTTCTTTTTCTGAGTTGATAAGTATGTTGAGGGATCATAATGTTACGAAACAATTGACAGTAAACAAAGAAGTTCGTGGTAGATTTTAATTCTGTCGGAGACCCTGGTAGCACATGACATGACTACAACATGTACAGATTTGATTATTTAGTCTTCTGTTTGCTTTGACAAACATAAATAAACAATGCTAATGGGTTACACTTACCTGTACATCCAAACATAATTCACCACCACAGCATTATCACAAGAATCAAGACGTATAAAAAACCAAAAAAAAGGAGTTAATTTGAGTGTGCGAAATATTTAGTGGTTTCAGGTTCTAGTTATAAGTTTTTATGTAATATGTTGATCGAGAAAGGTATGCCTGTATGCATTTTTGCATTATTCTTCAAAACATACTTTGCACTACAACATCAAAGTGTTTTTGAGGATACTAGTTGGTTGATAAGATTGATGAAGTTTGCAGTCTACTTTGGAAATGTCTGTTTTTTATGCAGTTTTCATTAAAGGTTTTCGTAAAAAAAAATGTTTGCGTCAACAACTTCTTCAAATTTCGGCCTTAATGTTACACACCATTCAGGGTTATTGGACAAAAAGTTATATAATTCGCTCGCCAAAGTAGAAATGAAAATGTATTTTCAATACACAACAGTTTTAGTGGATAGGGCTATAATAAAAAGTACTGAGATGTCGTACAGGCTAGGTCTGTAACGGGTCGGTAAGCAGCATGATAGAATCATCAGACAACAGCGTACTATAAAAAAAAAAAAAAACGGGTCAGGGTGAGTTCAAATGGGCAAACGTACAAAATCAACAGGAGAAATCTGATTCACAGTTCAAGGTTACAGTCGGCTACAGATCAGATAGGCAAAGTACATAATAAGGAGGAAAAAGAGTAGTCAAGGGTTAAGGCAAGGTTGATGCCCAATACAGTAATTACTATAAAGAATACAGTAATGTAATAATCTCCTAAGCTACATGTGAATCCCCGGGGTCCTGCAGGATCAAACATAGGAAGACCACTGGCAGTTGAGCTGACCCGCATCATCAGCGCATAAACATCCTGTCTCCTGGTGCTCAAGTGCGGTAAACTACTATAGTGTACATTGGATAAACATGTACTGCTGGGAGGAGATAAGCGAGAGGACACATCGAGCTGCACAGAGACGTCAGACGCGGGCGCGGCAGACACAACGATCCCTGATGCCGAGGTAACAAACTCAATGCTGACACAAACTTGGTGCAGTCAGTCATTGGGTGAATGGGGTACACATTCATTAAAGGGGCATGGCCATAAACAGCCAGTCAATTTGATTTGGTGGATAAACTGCTTACATTCAAACTTTGTTGATGCATGGAAGCTAAAAGCTAAAACACTTTGTCATGGTGTGACTACGGTATGTGTCAAGGTTACAAAAAGGGAGTGAAGCCAAACATAAATTTCCCAGGGAACATATAAACTGCATGCATTGTTACACTGTTAATACAAGGGTCAAACTTGCATAGTTTTTCACTGGTTGACTGGAACTAATATTCCAGAAAAAGGGTGGAGCCTACAACTCCAACACAGAATTTTTGGCTAGATTTCAAAGGAAAAAAATTCTACTTCATGCCATTCTTCTACTGCGTAGCATGTGCCTCAAAGCTGGTACAGTGGAGCACTGGCTAACTGGGGTTCAAAATCGTAAAGGGGCAGAGACAAAAAAAAACAAATATACTTTTTTTATGTCAATGGTAATTCATGCTTCCATGTGCTTTGGAATGATGTAAGATCTTCATTCCATCTGTATATCAAGGTTACAAAAAGTGGATAGCGAAGACTACATGATGTAAATGGGAAAATATAAACTGCAACCATTCTTACATTTACTATAAACATCGTTACATGGTTTAAAGAATCGCATTGGCCGCAAAGTGACAAACCGTAGATGTAGTATAGAAATCGATCGGTATGTAGACATTAGGCAATGATTTTACATAAACCGACATTGATGTGCGAAGAATACCGTTTAAACAATAAACATCGCCAAACGTTTCCAATATATAGTGCCCGGTTTAAGTTCTATGTATACAAACGTAATATATCCCTTACAGCTACAAACAGAAATAAGACATACTTTTTGCTTCAAAACTTAACGTTTAAAAAAGTATTATATAGACTGCAACAGTGCACAACAATATAGCCGTTATGGTCCGCCATTAGTAAAACAAATAACTATAATTTAGGATGAATGAAACAGCGATTAAATTACGTTGAAAAATATAAACGAAGTATTGACCGGTAAATAATACCTCAATTTACTCTGTTTTTTCCGTTAAAACTTTAAAACATAATTAAGGTTTTTGTTATAGTGGTCCATTTCCTTCACATGAATGTATACGCAAGTAAGAGTTTACAACAACTCGTTTGTTAAATTACCGGCTATCACCGGTTAAACTGTTTGCGTTATTTAGTGTTTAAATTCCTTGAAAACCGGCTACAAATGGTTTTGGAAATTTTAGTTTACAAATTATAAAGCCGCTAATAAACTCAATTGGTACTTTAAACTATGGTTTTGCACTAAACTATTGGTAGAACATCGTTAACATATAGGGTACGGTTTTATTAGCTTACAAAATTAGAAGTCTTATATATCGTTATAACGGTGTAAACTATAAAACCGTACAACACCTTATAAACGTTATAGGCGGTTTTGCCATCTGTGTTGCCGTTCATTTTAGTTGTTTGACAAACTAAAAAGTACAAATGTAAAATATGCGTTACAATACTCGTTTGTTGTTATAAACGATATTATAACTCTTCTTTATCGTTTACTTTTTCTTATTTTCCCGAAACTTTTATTTTACATTCTATTTATCGTGATTATACGTTTATATTAAATCTTATTATTTCGGCTACACCCCGCGCCCTTTTTTCCAGACGCCCTTTTTGTACAGACGCGGTATTGCGTAGTATCGGCACTCGGCGGGACGCGCATACACCAGCGTGCACTCGTATTCAGCCCCGGGTACCGCTGGGATAGTCAGAAAGCCTCGCTCATTGGTTACTGCAGGAACCTTCCTCCAATAGGAATCAGCCTAATTCCTATTGGAGGAAGGTTCCTGCAGTAACCAATGAGCGAGGCTTTCTAACTATCCCAGGGCTACCCGGGGCTGAATACGAGTGCACGCTGGTGTATGCGCGTCCCGCCGAGTGCCGATACTATGCAATACCACCCGATCCTCTCCTCCTCCGCAGGCAGACAACGGGACACACGCTGTGACAGCCCCCTCAGCCCCACACAGAGCCGACAGCCCCCTCAGCCCCACACAGAGCCGACAGCCCCCTCAGCCCCAACACAGAGCTGACAGTCTTCTCAGCCCCAGCACAGAGCCGACAGCCTCCTCAGCCCCAACATAGAGCCGACAGCCTCCTCAGCCCCAACACAGAGCCGACAGCCTCCTCAGCCCCAACACAGAGCCGACAGCCTTCTCAGCCCCAACACAGAGCCGACAGCCTCCTCAGCCCCAACACAGAGCCGACAGCCTCCTCAGCTCCAACACAGAGCCGACAGCCTCCTCAGCCCCAACACAGAGCCGACAGCCTCCTCAGCCCCAACACAGAGCCGACAGCCTCCTCAGCTCCAACACAGAGCCGACAGCCTCCTCAGCTCCAACACAGAGCCGACAGCCTCCTCAGCCCCACACAGAGCCGACAGCCTCCTCAGCCCCAACACAGAGCCGACAGCCTCCTCAGCTCCAACACAGAGCCGACAGCCTCCTCAGCCCCAACACAGAGCCGACAGCCTCCTCAGCTCCAACACAGAGCCGACAGCCCCCTCAGCCCCAACACAGAGCCGACAGCCTCCTCAGCCCCACACAGAGCCGACAGCCTCCTCAGCCCCAACACAGAGCCGACAGCCTCCTCAGCTCCAACACAGAGCCGACAGCCTCCTCAGCCCCAACACAGAGCCGACAGCCTCCTCAGCCCCACACAGAGCCGACAGCCTCCTCAGCCCCAACACAGAGCCGACAGCCTCCTCAGCCCCAACACAGAGCCGACAGCCTCCTCAGCCCCAACACAGAGCCGACAGCCTCCTCAGCCCCACACAGAGCCGACAGCCTCCTCAGCCCCACACAGAGCCGACAGCCTCCTCAGCCAGCCAGGCCACGTGTGGGTAATTAGGCCTCTGTTCCTCCTCAGCAGAGCTGACAGCCTCCTCAGCCAGCACACTACAGGCAGGTCACGTGTGCGTAATTAGGCCTCTGTTCCTCCTCAGCAGAGCTGACAGCCTCCTCAGCCAGCACACTACAGGCTGGACTCTGATACCATTGCTGCATTAATCTGCCCTGTGCATACACCCAGGTACCGTACTGGACTCTGATACCATTGCTGCATTAATCTGCCCTGTGCATACACCCAGGTACCATACTGGACTCTGATACCATTGCTGCATTAATCTGCCCTGTGCATACACCCAGGTACCATACTTAACTCTGATACCATTGCTGCATTAATCTGCCCTGTGCATACACCCAGGTACCATACTGGACTCTGATACCATTGCTGCATTAATCTGCCCTGTGCATACACCCAGGTACCATACTGGACTCTGATACCATTGCTGCATTAATCTGCCCTGTGCATACACCCAGGTACCATACTGGACTCTGATACCATTGCTGCATTAATCTGCCCTGTGCATACACCCAGGTACCGTACTGGACTCTGATACCATTGCTGCATTAATCTGCCCTGTGCATACACCCAGATACTGTACTGGACTCTGATACCATTGCTGCATTAATCTGCCCTGTGCATACACCCAGGTACCATACTTAACTCTGATACCATTGCTGCATTAATCTGCCCTGTGCATACACCCAGGTACCATACTGGACTCTGATACCATTGCTGCATTAATCTGCCCTGTGCATACACCCAGGTACCATACTGGACTCTGATACCATTGCTGCATTAATCTGCCCTGTGCATACACCCAGGTACCGTACTGGACTCTGATACCATTGCTGCATTAATCTGCCCTGTGCATACACCCAGGTACCATACTGGACTCTGATACCATTGCTGCATTAATCTGCCCTGTGCATACACCCAGGTACCATACTGGACTCTGATACCATTGCTGCATTAATCTGCCCTGTGCATACACCCAGGTACCATACTGGACTCTGATACCATTGCTGCATTAATCTGCCCTGTGCATACACCCAGGTACCATACTGGACTCTGATACCATTGCTGCATTAATCTGCCCTGTGCATACACCCAGGTACCATACTGGACTCTGATACCATTGCTGCATTAATCTGCCCTGTGCATACACCCAGGTACCGTACTGGACTCTGATACCATTGCTGCATTAATCTGCCCTGTGCATACACCCAGGTACCGTACTGGACTCTGATACCATTGCTGCATTAATCTGCCCTGTGCATACACCCAGGTACCGTACTGGACTCTGATACCATTGCTGCATTAATCTGCCCTGTGCATACACCCAGGTACCATACTGGACTCTGATACCATTGCTGCATTAATCTGCCCTGTGCATACACCCAGGTACCATACTGGACTCTGATACCATTGCTGCATTAATCTGCCCTGTGCATACACCCAGGTACCGTACTGGACTCTGATACCATTGCTGCATTAATCTGCCCTGTGCATACACCCAGGTACCATACTGGACTCTGATACCATTGCTGCATTAATCTGCCCTGTGCATACACCCAGGTACCATACTGGACTCTGATACCATTGCTGCATTAATCTGCCGCAAACTTCTTATTAAGAAAATGTGCATCAAATGGTGAGTACAACAATTCTTATATTGTCGTTTTCTTTCCATTTCCAACACCATGTTAACTGTTACTAGAAAAACGTTAAAAGTTTTACATCGAAATTTTGTATGCATGTGTTCCGGCCCTCGAGATTTTTCTTGATTTGAAGTTCGGCCCTCGGGCCAAAAAAGGTTGAGCACCACTGGTATAGATAGAATGAAAACAGCGCACCAAGAGCTGCATAATGCGGCTCAATCTGACGTCCAACTTCAACACCACCATGCATTGCGTTAGGGGCACGTTATGCGACCTTAACGTCCCCTAAAACGCAACGTCCAAGTGTGAAAGAGGCCTTAAAGGACCATTATCATGAAAAGATGTAAAATGTAAAATGCATGTGAATGCATATGTTTAAAATGTACATTTATTCCAGAGTAAAATGCACTGTATGTTTATTTTTTTTCCTATGTCACTATCCCTTATGATAGGTTGTAAAAATCTAACAACATTAACAGGTTTTGAACTAATCCATCTCCTCATAGGTGATTCTCAGGGTTTTTTTTAATTATTATTTTTAAAGAAAACCTGAACTGAAAATTGAAAGTCAAAAAAACAAACAAACAAACAAACAAAAAAAAACATACGTGCATCATACATACCTTCCATGTAGTCTACTCCTCAATCTCTTTCTCCTCTCCTGCATCCTGTTTGTCCACTGTGATCAAGGGAATTCTCCGTCCTCCATTTTGAAAAAGGCCATTACCCATAACAGCTTCCTGGTCAGCACACTGTTAAACTGTAACATCGCCCACTTGAGCCATAGGGAAACATGGAGATTACCTTGCACATCAGTTTTCCTCTCAGCTATAACTGACAGCAACTGATATATAACTGACAGTAACTGATATATTTCAGTTCTGACAAAATATTGTCAGAACTGTAAGGGATTATTGTCAGAAGAAAATGGTGAGCTTCTGAAAGGAAACTGATGGCAAGGTAACTATTTAATGTTCATTTGAAGTTACTTCCAGGGGCGCCGCGAGGCATAAAGCGAACCAAGCGGTCGCTTGGGGCCTCACAATCTTAGGGGCCTCGGCGGCTCCGTGACGTCGGCGTGACGTCACTTTTTCCCCGCAGCCCCGCCGGGCTGGCAGAGCAGAGCAGGGCTACAGGAAGATGGCCGCCGCCGAAGCCCTGCTCTGGAGACTATGTCTCCAGTACAGGGCTTCGGGTGGCCATCTTCCCGACCCGTAGCCCTGCATGAATCAGCGCGGGAGATTGGAGGAGGAAGCCAGGAAGGGAGCTCCGTGGGAACTGCGCGCCTGAGAAGCCGGCCGGGAGAGGAGACCAGGGAGAGAAGACTTCTGCCAGTGCCAGCCTGCCAGGTGAGTAAATTCTTTTCTTTTTGCAGCCGCAGCCCTAATTGCGAATTTGCGATTGATTTCTGCTGAACTGTGCCCTAAATGCGTTTGATATCTGCTGAAAATGTGGCCCTAATTGCGATTGATTCCTGCTGAACTGTGCCCTAAATGCGTTTGATATCTGCTGAAAATGTGGCCCTAATTGCGATTGATTTCTGCTGAACTGTGCCCTAAATGCGTTTGATATCTGCTGAAAATGTGGCCCTAATTGCGATTGATTTCTGCTGAACTGTGCCCTAAATGCGTTTGATATCTGCTGAAAATGTGGCCCTAATTGCGATTGATTTCTGCTGAACTGTGCCCTAAATGCGTTTGATATCTGCTGAAAATGTGGCCCTAATTGCGATTGATTTCTGCTGAACTGTGCCCTAAATGCGTTTGATATCTGCTGAAAATGTGGCCCTAATTGCGATTGATTTCTGCTGAACTGTGCCTTAAATGCGTTTGATATCTGCTGAAAATGTGGCCCTAATTGCGATTGATTTCTGCTGAACTGTGCCCTAAATGCGTTTGATATCTGCTGAAAATGTGGCCCTAATTGCGATTGATTTCTGCTGAACTGTGCCCTAATTGCGTTTGATATCTGTTGAAAATGTGGCCCTAATTGCGATTGATTTCTGCTGAACTGTGCCCTAAATGCGTTTGATATCTGCTGAAAATGTGGCCCTAATTGCGTTTGATTTCTGCTGAACTCTGCCCTAATTGCGTTTGATTTCTGCTGAAAATGTGCCCTAATTGCGTTTGATTTCGGCTGAAAATGTGCCCTAATTGCGTTTGATTTCTGCTGAAAATGTGCCCTAATTGCGTTTGATTTCTGCTGAAATGTGGCCCAAATTGCGTTTTTATTTTCTGGTGTCTGGGGTAACTGTTGCTGCATTTATTATTTAATGGTCATAGTTGGCTATATTTGCTGTGCTACGGTTAAGCTTCGCCCATACAATGTCATGGCCGCGCCAATCTTTCGGCGCGCTACGCGCGCCTCAATCACCCCAACATCCATTTTTTCCCCGCAAACAGCCCCGCCCCAATCCGCCCTCCTGCTCCACCCACATGTCATGGCCACGCCCACTTATGCGGGATAGCCACACCCATTTTTCGCCTCTTGCTACAGTCCGCTTGGGGTAGCCACACCCATTTTTCGCCTCTTGCTACAGTCCGCTTGGGGCCACAAAAACCTTAGCTGCACCCCTGGTTACTTCATGCATTTATTTTAAATAATTTTACTCAGTTCAGGTTCCCTGAACGTAAGTCACTGATATGGAGTCAATTGACCAAAGCAGAGTGCTTCAGGGGAAACCTTACGTGCCGCTTTAAGAAGATTACGGTAAGTAAGAATGCTGCAAACTTTCCCCATCTAATAGCTTACAATATTTAATATAGCTAGGATGAATTTCCAAGACCATATATAATTTTTGATGGCCTCCAGCCTGAAGGACGTAGTCAGTTAGATCCTTGCAAATCATCATTAGAAATCACCATTCTTCAGGGCAGTGAATAATAAGAGAGAAAAAGCCAGTGGGTACAGAGCAGTGCTTTTCAGCGCAGGTAGATTTGGGCGCAGCCGGCGCCACCATAGACTGTAACTGGAATTACACCTATAGCGGCGCTCAGTGAGTAATGTCGGTGCTGTCAGAAGACGGAGCTGAAGTTGCTCTTAAAACCCAATAATTTGGCCTCCAGCAATGGCTGGAAGCTGAATTATATCATTCCCCACCATCCATGGCGGCCTGGAGGGGGAATAGTAATTAACACCGCCAGGACTTGTGCAGAAGCAGGATAAGCCATATACCGGCTGTATCCTGCGCCCAAGTCTACCGGCGCCGATTTCAAATGTATGCAATGGGAGAGAGTGATAAGTAGTAAAGGCGGGTGAAATAGAGGAGATGGAGAAATAACAGATTGGGGACATGGCTACTTATCACTGTGGCATTCCTCCCTTCCCCCTCTCCTCCATCATTAGATGTCTACAGACCCTTCAGATCTTTTAGGACATTAGTAACCCCTCTGTTCTGGTGACCTACCTGGACATGAGTCCTCAGCAATGGCAAGAGAGACCAGCATGAAGATTAGTGAGATTGCTGAAGGCCACGTCATACCAGCTGATAGATGCTCAGACCCCTTCTTCATCTGTCCACCACTGAATCCAACTTCTGACTTAAATAAATGTTCTTTGGCAATGTGTTTGCACCTCTTTGTTGTGGAGCCTTTTGAAGTCATTGTTTAAACCTAGAAAGCCTGTAATTTCCGTCCTATTGTCAGTAGCATTGTCCTTATATTGGGCAGCTGGAAAGGACGGAAATGTAGCCTTCATTCAGCTTTCCCACATTTGTCTTGTTCATGTAGCGATGAAGAAAAGAAATACACGAGGTGATTTATTATCAAGCTTCTGATATAATGTTGCCAGTTATGCTAGAGAGAACCACCAGAAACCAAAAATTACACCGTGAGATAAATTATACTACTTCAATTACAGATAAAAATAAAAATAGGAGTTTATTCTTATATAAGGCAAAACTGTCCTTGATGCATATTTAAAAAAAAATGGACACTATCTACACCTTTAAACATGTCTCCCACAGTATATCTCCATGCCTTGCAGCACTGGGTCCCCAGTTCGAATCCTAGCCAGGGCACTATCTGCACAGAGTTTGTATGTTCTCCCCGTGTCTGTGTGGGCTTCCCCTGGACACTCTGGTTTCCTCTCATGTCCCTTAGAGATAAGTTAATTGGCTTCCCCCTAAATTGACCCTAACCAAGACCCCGGCTTTTAACTTAGCTGTAGGGATAGCAGTGGTGCCTGGATGACTGATTCCTGTGAATACATTTGTTTGAACATTTGCATGCGAGTGTGCAATGGGTTAACAGTTTTTTTTGCTATTTTCTGGCCACACCCCCTTTTGCACCTCCCTAATAATAATGTCCAAGCTTCAGGTGATGTGCCTGGATATATGGAGTTTTATCTAAATTGGCCCTAGACTACGATACATACACTACACGGTACATACAGAGACATAGGACTATGGTAGGGATTCGATTGTGAGCTCCTCTGAGGGACAGTTAGTGACAAGACTGTATACTCCATAGAGCACTGCGGAAGATGTTGGCGCTGTATAAATAATAATAATAATAATAATATTTACAGATGGTCAGTTTAATTCAGATTGAAAGCAGCTTGGTAATGGTCCAATCAAATGCAATCAAATGCAATCAAATGCACTTCCAACCAATCTCGATTGGGCCTGATACAAGCTGCGAACAATGTGCATTATATTTGCATTCAAGCTAGATGTATTAGCCTCTCATTGGCCACGCCCCTATCATGTCCTTTAGCAGCGCAAGGGAGGTGAGGAAGGTAGCGCCATATCTGCCTCATCCATGTAGGGAGAGAAATTCTGCTCAAATAACGGTAATCACAAGGTGCAAAAAATGACAAGTGAATGAGCTGATCAGCATCTCTGTCACTAACTACATAATTATGATTATTAGGTGAGTTACGTGAAGGCTCTGCATTTTTTATTATTCCCCTCCCCCCCCCAATACTTCCACCACATACAATCCAATACTTCATTGGAGACTCTTCCCAGATCCTATAGACCCATATTATAATGTCAATGCAAGGCTCAGTACAGACAGGCAGCGCGGCATCGATCTACAGGACCGTTTCTTGGGCAGTGCAGGCAGGACAAACGCCCCGGGAGAAGACTGGCAAATAGAAGAAGGGGGCCGCAGGCAGAAGGACATAACCACTAGGGAGCTGGTGATGCACGGTGCAGCCAAATGGAAGAAGAAAGAAGATTAGCAACGCAATCACCTTCCTTGACTCCTCCTGGGCTGCCTGTGTCCGACGTCAAGTCATCATCACGTCACCACCGCGTGGTGACAACTGATGTCCTGTTGCGTAACTGCAGGCTGGGAGAGCCGGCTTTCTGGACTCTCGTCACCTGCGTGTTTTCCCAGTCCCTGCTTCCTCCTGGATGAGCGGCCGGTCACTAGTAAGTAGGCAGATCTACTTGTGACCTGTTGCCGTGTGACTGTCCCTAAAGAGTAAGGGTTAGCAAGTCCACGGGGGTGGAAAGGGGTCGCAATTTTTACACCCTTGCCCTGGGTGCAATTTAGCCTCGAAACTGAAGTTGCACTCACATATAGCAATATAAGATGGAATAAAAAGCACATCTAAATGTAACCTCTATCACTCTATCACTGGCACTAATAACATACCTATAATAGTATAAAACCAAAGACTTATATCTGGGCTCTCGTTACAGAGACTCGGCTGCAGTATTTTGCATAAAGTAAAAACACACCTGATTTACAATACGAAAAAACACTAGATAAACCTTATTCAGAGATTGGGTAATATTAATAAAATGTAACTTTTAATAAAGTCGGGTTAAAATAGATAATACGAACAGATTATACTACCCCTTAGTGCAAAAAGTGTGATACATTGGGTTGGGGATAAAGGTCAGACTCTCCTCCAAACTCACAATGAATGTATATTAACAACCTCACACACAACCCTACATGTTTTGTTTCCTTTAATTGGAAACTTCGTCAGGGGTAACCAAAGTGCTAAGTGCCTAGAGCTTAGTAAGCTGCTGGTAGTGGCCTGACTTACTTACTAAGCTACCTTAATATATGTAACATGTGATTTTTATAATGTATATACTTTAGCACTTTAGGCACTCTAGGCACTTAGCACTTTGGTTACCCCTGATGAAATTTCCAATTAAAGGAAACGAAACATGTAGGGTTGTGTGTGGGGTTGTTAATATACATGCATTGTGAGTTTGGAGGAGAGTCTGACAGGCAAATGACCTTTAAATTAACTTTACTTTATTAAAAGTTACGTTTTATTAATATTACCCAATCTCTGAATAAGGTTTATCTAGTGTTTTTGCATAAAGTGCAGGATGCCGCTGTCACGCTGAGGTTGGTGGATAGCGTCCTGCACTTTATGTGAGATACTGCAGCCGGGAAGGAGACGAGGCTGGTAGATCGATAAGTTTAATGTAGTCCACTTTCTGATGCCTAATCCTAACCTCTCTGGCTAATGTACTCCCCTATCTTATGCCTACCTGTACCTTCCCCACATGTAACCATAACAACTAAGTGCTAATTTTCCCCTACCCTATACCCTAGACCAGTGATGGCTAACCTTGGCACTCCAGCTGTGACAAAATTACAAATCCCATCATGCCTCTGCCTCCCCGAGTTATGCCTAGATCTGTCAGAGTATTGCAATGCCTCATGGGACTTGTAGTTCCACCACAGCTGGAGTGCCAAGGTTAGCCATCACTGCCTAGACAACAAACCTAATAATATTGTCTCCTAACCTTAAAGAATAGCAGAGCTAAAACAAATAGGAGAAACTGGGGCATTCTTACCTAAATGCCCCCTGGAAACCTCTTCTGGGTTGGCAGAGTCGGGCATCAGTGCACAGGTGCTGGGCCGGCTGCGGGCGACCTGCACCACGTGACTGCAGCCGGGAGCGCCCTACGCATGACATAATTGTGACATCATGCGAATGCGCAGAGTGCTCCCGGCTGCCAGGGGGCATTTAGACAAGAAAGACAGGGGGGGGGGGGGGGGGGAGCAGTGGCCATTAGGACAGCTTCTCTTACATGCCTGCTCCCCCATTTATCCTATTTGTTTAAGCTCTGGTATCCATTAACCATTAACCCTAGGACTAGTTAAACAGGTGGTGTAGCCTAGTGCTACGTACACACATGCGACAACGATCGTTCGTTGAGAACGACGAACGAACTTTTAATTGATAAAAGAACGACCTAAGTAAAGTTTTAAAAGGTGTGTAACGATCTGATCGTTAGAACGAACGTTACATCACGTAAAGCAACTATTGTGCCTGCGCATAAAAATGAGAAGTTTCATGGAGAAATTGTGAAATGCGCATGTCAAGCCTAGTACGAACGACCGTTTCCAACGATGTACTACTTTTGCAAACGATCGTCGTTGGTAAAAATCTGCCGAGACAGAACTTTCTTTTGTAGCGATTTGGCTCGTTCGTCGTTTGCCTTAATAGTCGGTGGTTCGTTTTTTGTAACGATCGTCGTTGGTAAAGATCGGGGAACGATCGTTACAAACGACTATAGTCGCATGTGTGTACGCACCTTAAGTAGGCCCAAGATTGGCTGTGAGAGCACAAGTACTCCTTCCTCGTTCTCTTCAAAGGCTTTCTCCTCTCCACGCATTTTGGATGCATTGCAACGTTAGGAAATAGGAGACACCGAAAAGTTAAACATTCTAAAAACTGGTTAAAATTGGATGGCAAAATTGTATTTACCGTCCCAGAATGGCCATTTGTTAATTAGGTAGAGGGATAAAATGTATTAGAGCACTTATAAGCAACGCATTTCACTGGAATTCCCTGCTTCTTTGTGTCTATTACATGCAAGCCAAGAACAAAAGAATAGTAAGAGGTGACTATTAGGGATGGCCAATGACATGCAAATAATTTTGAGTTGATGCAGGATTATGTATGCAAAATGTGTGTGCAAATTTATGCAGATTGAATATGCACCAATCAAATCTTACCTTAGAAGAATTTGATTGGTTCCTTTTTAAGCTACATAAATTGTCATACAAAATTTGCATAATGCTACATCAACTCAAAATGATTTGCATCTTATTGACCATCCCTAGTGCCTATTGCTAGTTTTTGACTCAAAATAGCCAAAGAAAAGAGAAAAAAAAAAAAAAAGGAAGAATATCTGGGAAGCTCGTTCCTGGTTACATTTTCTAACAATATTTGTTTCTCTACAATTTATCCATCGCAAATACCACTAAATAGAGCTTAAACAAAATAAAACAGTTGGACAAAAACAATGTAAAAATATAGTCCTATCATAGGAGACGAGAAAGCATAAAAAAGTAACAAATATTTCAATAAATTGTGCTATTTATTCTGCATTTCATATGTGCAGACAAAGAATAGACAATATAAAAGTATACAGAAGAATGTGTTATTTTGACACAGGTCTGATCTTCATTTCCAAATGCTTGTAGGAATATTTGTGTCCCTTCCCAGACCCCCAGTTGATGCCATCTGAGGGGATGATGTGCTGTCCCAAGTAGTAATAGCCGTTCAAATTGGAACTGTGGCAAGCTTTGTACCACCACGCTCCCTTAAACATCTCGGCACAGTTTTGAGAATGGTCATCATTGTCTTTATCCTTGGTAGAAAACTTCCCGTTATTGTGGGTCGTCAGAGAATCTCCTATTTGAAAAACAAAACAGTTTAATGAACTTTAACTGTGTGTGCATCTTGTTAAAGCTGTGGGCGAAGCAGAGCAGTGTTCATTTCCGATTATGGATGGTTGGAATTGCCAAATTTCACCAAAAAGTCCACAAGTTTTGATGGACTAGTCTGGCTTTATATAATTTGGGATTGGAGGTGATTTCTACTCACTTTAGGGTATTGGCAATAATTTTGTTGGCTACTAAATCTGTAATAGCTGGACGCTGGAAAGATCCAAGAAGCCCTATCATGCCGGAAATAATACAGGCTATAAACTTAAATTTTAAATATGAGATGGCACATGCCAAAGCTTCAGGAAAAACCAAGAAGATTATTAGAAATTGGGGGTTGCATACAAAGAGCCAATGGTATTACAGGAAACGATTGATTGAAAGGTGACCGGAAAGCACAAAGCAGACAGATTTCTTACTTACCCGGGACTTCCTCCAGCCCCACAGCAATGCTGCGTCCCTTGCTGTCCCCAGGTGGCTCCGTTCGGCCGCAATCAACATCGGTAATCTGGCTCTGTTGCATCAGTCAGGCTCCTCCGTGCATGCGCAGAAGAGCCAACAGGCGTGACTGAGCCAGTTACCGGGGCTGATTGTGGCCGAACGGAGCCACCCAAAAGAACAGCGGGGAATAAAATCTGTAAGAATAGTATAAAAGTATAAAATCTTAGAAAACTATGACTGAGGGCATATCATGAGCCTGATACGTGTCAGTTTGATCCTGTGGATGTCAATGTCTTATGTGTGAATTTTTTGTAATAAAAGATGCTGTTTTTTTTACAAACCCTACTGCTGTCTGCGGATTCCTTCCTTGTCTCCTAATGTCACCTGAGGAAGGACTACGCCCGAAACATGTAATGTGTCCACTTGCTCCATTACAGCTTGTTGCTGCCTACAGCTCCAGAGTGCCGTGTCCTTTGTTTCTTGCCTCCTAATGTGTAATGTGCTCTCCCAGTGCACTACTCATTACCTGTTCGTGGCTGCTGCTTGTCCTCTGCTGGCTGTGGTCGTACTCCTTGCTCCATACATGTGCCCTATGTGGTTCCCGGATTAACAGGGGCACATGTGTCACGTCACAGCAAGGAGTGCACCTGGTGTAAGCGGTGTACAAGCAGGGTACAGGTAAGGTATATAGCACTAGGCACCGAGGGAGGGGGGGGGGGGGTACTGGGCTTGGAATCACCATTACACCTTAGGGGGGACGACAAGGCGGCAAATGCGGCATACAAAGCCGATTCCGGATCAATTTCAGCATGAAATTGATGGGGAATCGGCCTGTGGTGTTTGGGCAGCCGCCAGATCTCTCTCTAAACAGATTGGATTAGGATTTGTCTCTTGGTTGAATCTGCTCATCATCTCTAGATGTATGGATGCCTTTTAGGCATTTTGTTTTTATGTTCCTCAAGCACGTCCAGTAGACACTATTCACTATTCCATTTCACATGGCTTTTGGAATTTTGTGACGAAATTCCTTGAATTCTGACTTTAAGCTCAAAATTGTGAAAAGTCAGAATTTGGATTTCTGTAAAATCTGTGCCCTCACCCTTCATTCCCAGTAGATCCATACAGGTGTGCGACCGCGGGTGGCATACTGACCTCAGTGTTGAGGATACCGTAACTCCATCATCCACTTTACTCCCTGTTGCAGAGATCAGCCTGAAGCGTGCTGGTAAGTATATTTTTTGTTCTGCTATTCATTCTGCCCTTCTAAACTGCTTCTTGACATGTGTGTTCCAAGCCCCTAGCACAGTGGTCCTGTGATGTTGGTGGAGGGGACCAGGTCAGATATGGCAGGCTGGCTGAGGACTCAGATGGACAGTAGCAGAGAGCAGGAGTGGGGTCAGGTAAGTTTGTGGTGCATACAGCCTGCTCTAGCCATTATGTCGGGAGGGGGGGGGGGCATGACAGAAGCTGCACTATAATACATGAGCACAATAACTGGGAATTCTGTGATGGACTATGGTATAACACAAGAAAGGATAAGGTGGAGACTATCATTGTGCTGATAATTGAGGGGATTTTAAATGGGGCATTGGAACTGAGGGGACTAAAACAGGAAACGCTAAAAGTCATAGCAGCTGCCATTTAGTTCTTAGCTTCGTTTGCACCGCTAAGATTTAACCACTAGAGGGCAACCAACACATTAATGCCGAAACATACACATTTTCAGGTTCCCACCTACTATTGCATGTTTTTTAAGCACACCTGTCCTGAGGAAAGCATACCTGAGGGAGCCAAAGTTATACTCATGCTGGATCCACATATCCTCTCTGTGAAAAGTCCATTCCTCTACCTGTTGTGTTCAGTGAACCCACCTCACTGCATCTAACTACCTGTTGTGTTGTGTGAACCCAGCTCACTGCATCTAACTACCTGTTGTGTTGAGTGAACCCAGCTCACTGCATCTAACTACCTGTTGTGTTCAGTGAACCCAGCTCACTGCATCTAACTACCTGTTGTGTTGAGTGAACCCAGCTCACTGCATATAACTACCTGTTGTGTTGAGTGAACCCACCTCACTGCATCTAACTACCTGTTGTGTTGAGTGAACCCAGCTCACTGCATCTAACTACCTATTGTTTTCAGTGAACCCAGCTCATTGCATCTAACTACCTGTTGTGTTCAGTGAACCCAGCTCACTGCATCTAACTACCTATTGTATTCAGTGAACCCAGCTCACTGCATCTAACTACCTGTTGTGTTGAGTGAACGCAGCTCACTGCATATACCTAGCATCCCCCCGAGATGGACAAAATGGACAAACCAGGTAGAGGAAGAGGTAGAGGCAGACCCAGAGGAAGGCCACCAGGCACCGGCAGGTCTGTGCGAGGTGGTGTTGCTGTGATTTTGTGTGGACCTGGCCCAAAATACAGTGCTCAGAAGAAGGCACGTGCCATCACTTCCCAAAATTGTGAGGACGTGGTTGAGTATTTAACACAGAACACCTCATCTCCCGCAGCCAGTGCCACCAGCGCTAGTACAAGCACCACATCCGCTGCATTTGACACTTCGCAGGAGTTATTTGTTGGTGGTGGTGAAATCACTGATTCACAGCCACTACTGCAACAACAAGAAGAAGGCGCAGGTACACCACGTCATACGTCTGAGTTAGGTGGCAATAGTATGGACGTAACGTGTGAGGAGGGGGATGATGAACCACCTGAAGTTGGTGCAGTTGTGGAGGTGTCTGAGGAAAGCGAAGCTGGGCAGGAGGATTATGATGACGATTATACGGAGTCAGAGAGGACTAGGAAGAGACGACTCCATGATAGAAGCAGAGGGAGCTCATCCTCAGAAACAGCTGGGGGCAGTGTCCAGCGCCATGTATTGCCAGCTATGGACACCCAGCCAACATGCCTTTCAACGTCAGCTGCTGATGCCACCGTAGCGCCATTACCCCAGGGGGGCTCAGCGGTTTGGAAATTTTTTAACATGTGTGTCTAAGATCGGAGCAAAGCCATCTGTTCTCTCTGCCAGCAAAAATTGAGCCATGGAAAGGCCAACTCTCACGTAGGGACAAGTGCCTTACGAAGGCACCTGGAGAAAAGGCACAAACAGCTATGGCAAGAACACCTGAGGAAAAGCAGCACGCAAAAGACAAGCCATCCTCCTTCTCCTCTTACTCCTTCAGGTGCATCCTCTTCATCCGCTTTCTCCCTTGCACCTTCACAGCCACCCTCCTCCACACCGCCTCTGCCCTTGAGCGGTTCCTTCTCCTCTGCCCACAGCAGTACCCAGCTGTCCGTAAAGGAAGTATTTGAGCGTAAGAAGCAAATGTCTGCCAGTCACCCTCTTGCCCGGCGTCTGACAGCTGCGTGACGGAGCTATTAGCTCGCCAGCTATTACCATACAGGCTGGTGGAGTCAGAGGCTTTCCGTAAGTTTGTGGCCATTGGTACACCACAGTGGAAGATACCAGGCCGCAATTATTTTTCACAAAAGGCCATACCCAAACTGTACCGTGCAGTTGAGAGGCAAGTGGTGTCATCTATTGCGAAGAGCGTTGGGTCAAGGGTCCACCTGACCACGGATGTCTGGTCTGACAAGCACGGGCAGGGCCGCTACATTACGTACACAGCCCATTAGGTCAACCTGGTGACCGATGGCAGCAAGCAGGGAGTATGTTGCTGCGCAGCCGACTGACTTGTCACACCTCCACGGCTTGCAGGCAGGCCTCCTGCCACCTCCTCTCCGCCTGCTACATCCTCTTCACTGTCTGTCGTCATCCTCCTCCTCCTCCTTGGCTGGTGCCGCGATGGTGCCGCGATCTCCTCTCCAGCTACACAGCCCCCGCACCCCAGGGCCTATGCTGCATGACAGGTACAACGGTGTCACGCAGTCTTAGACATGTCTTGCCTCAAAGCGGAGAGTCACACTGGAGCAGCTCTCCTGGCTGCTCTTAACAAACAGGTGGAGCAATGGCTGACCCCGCACAAGCTTGAGATCGGCAACGTGGTGTGTGACAACGGCAGCAATCTCATTTCCGCGTTGAATTTGGGAAAGCTGACACATGTACCCTGCATGGCACATGTGCTGAATCTGGTCGTGCAAAGATTTTTGTCCAAGTACCCAGGCTTAGAGGACGTCCTGCAGCAGGCCAGGAAGTTGTGTGGGCATTTCAGGCCATGGCACGCTTTGCGGACATTCAGCGTAGAAACAACTTGCCGGTGAGATGCCTTATTTGCGATAGCCCGACTCGCTGGAATTCCACCCTGCTGATGTTCTCTCGCCTGCTAGACCAGGAGAAAGCCGTCACCCAGTACCTGTATCATTACAGTACAAGGACACAATCTGGGAAGATGGGGATGTTGTGGCCCAACAACTGGACACTGATGCGAAATGCATGCAGGGTCATGGAGCCCTTTGTGGAGGTGACCAAACTGGTGAGTCGCACTGAGGGCACCATCAGCGACTTGATCCCCTACGCTTACTTCCTGGAGCGTGCCGTGCGTAGAGTGGTGGATACAGCTATGGAGGAGCGTGAACGAGAACAGTTACGGCAGCAGGAGTCATGGGAGCGATTTTCATCCGAATCCGATGTTTCCTCAACACCTGCGGCAGCACACTGGGGGGAGGAGAAGAAGGAAGAAGAGGAGTAGTGTGGGGAAGGAGAGGAGTCAGACTCTGATGATGATGATGAGGAAGGTGTTTCTGTGGAGGAGGAAGAGGCGGCAGAAGAAGAACAACCACGGCAGCTGTCACAGGGGGTTTCTGCTGCTCCACGTTCCCGTGGTATTGTTCGTGGCTGGGGGGAGGAAGAGGAGTTGCGTCCCGTCACTGAGGAAGAGCAAGAGGAGATGGAGAGTACATCTGCATCCAGCTTTGTGCAGATGGCCTCTTTCATGTCGTCCAGCCTGTTGAGGGACCCCCGTATCAAAAAACTCAAGGCGAATGACCTGTACTGGGTGGCCACGCTACTAGACCCTCGGTACAGGCACAAAGTGGCGGACCTGTCACCAACTCAACACAAGGCGGAAAGGATGCAGCACTTGCAGAACAAGCGGTTGATGATGCTTTACAATGCGTTTAAGGGTGATGTGGCTGCACAACGCAATCAAGGTACCACTGGAAGTAACCCTCCTCCTCCCAAGTCCACGCAGGCAAGGACAGGACGCTCCAGCGATCTCGGGGTGATGTCGGACATGCGGACATTCTTTAGTCCAACTCCTCGCCATTGTCCTTCCGGATCCACCCTCCACCAACGCCTGGACCGGCAGTTAGCCGACTACCTGGCCTTGAGTGTGGATGTAGACACTGCGAGCAGCGACGATAAACCCTTGGACTACTGGTTGTGCAGGCTTGACCTGTGGCCAGAGCTGTCACAATTTGCCATCCAACTTCTCTCTTGCCCTGCCGCAAGCGTCCTGTCAGAAAGGACCTTCAGTGCAGCTGGAGGCATTGTCACTGAGAAGAGAAGTCGCCTAGGTCACGACAGTGTTCAGTACCTGACCTTTATCAAAATGAATGAGGAATGGATCACGGAGGGCTACTGCACGACCGAAGACTAAGTAAGTCCCCACACACAGCATCTCTGCCTGCAGGCCACTTGCCTTCTCCGCCACCACCAACAGGGTCCAGGACTCTAGGCGGATTCCAGAATTTTAAAGGCCGCTGCTAGCAGCGTCCGCTACACTAATTTTTCTGGTGCATGTACATGCCTGCCTAATTTTTCTGGCTTCACTGCGGGCTGCTGCAACAAAAAAACAAAAGGCATGTACATGTGCCCATCCCCCTTCGTGATCAATACCTTGCCGCGGTGAAGGGGCTTGCATATCACAATGAAGCAATGACTGCTGGCTATTTGAGTGTCTCGGGTGGGGGTGGCACACCAAAGATAATAAGGTCGTTGCTTCATTGTGGTCAGACCAAATTTGATCAGCTGGACAGTCACTGTTCTGTCATTCAGCTACATCAGCCGGGCGACCATATGGGCTGTAAAGCCACCATCACCTGCACTCTCGTCATGGTGCGCACCAGTCCAGCACGGCCGTCACTACACAAACGGCTGTTTGCAGTCACTGCATACTTTTCACTGCATCTGTGACTGCACATTGTATTATACCTGGCAGTCAGTGCATAACTTGCACTTGAATGGATGGCAGACTTGCCCTCCATAACTGATTCCCGTTAAAGGATTTAAAGTTGATTCATTACAATTAGGGCCTCAAAAGTCCTCCTGAGTCCTGTATTGTTATTTTTGGTCACTACCTCGGGGGTGGGCATACCTGCTGCCCTCCTTGCCTGGATGTGTGGTGGTATCCGTTTCTTAGGCTCCAACTCCGGACCGGAATCACACCAGTAAAGGGTTCCCCCACCATTACCCATGGTCAGTGGTCATAATGGCAGACTTGACCTCTATAACAGATTCTCGCCGGAGACCAACCTGGTGAATCGCAGTGAAGGCACCATCAGACTTGCCCTCCATCACTGATTCTCGTTAAAGGATTTAATGTCAACTCTTTCCAAAAACAGCAGGGCCTCCAGAGTCCCGTATTGTTATTTTTGGTCACTACCTCGGGGCGGGCATGCCTGCTGCCCTTCTTGCCTGGATGTGTGGTGGTAGCCGTTTCTTAGGCTCCTAGTCCGGAACGCAATATAAGTCGGATTCCCCGGCCATTACCCGTGGTCAGTGGTCACTAGTCACCATGGTACTGAGACTATAGTATCTTCAAACGGTTTCACACAATTGAAAAAAATGGCAAACTTGCCCTCCATAAAACATTCCCGGCAAATGCTTTCGACTTGGTTTGTCTTCCGCTGGGTCAAGGGTCCACCTGACCACAGATGCCTGGTCTGCAAAGCACGGTCAGGGCAGGTACAGCATGGGTCTCAGCAGGTTATCACTTCGGGCCGGAATCCAACCTTGATTCCCCGGCCATTACCCGTGGTGACAATGGCAGACTTGCCCTCCATAACTGATTACCGTTAAAGGATTTAAAGTCAATTCATTTCAAAAACAGCAGGGCCTCCCGAGTCCCGTATTGTTATTTTTGGTCACTACCTCGGGGCGGGCATGCCTGCTGCCCTCCTTGCAATGGATGTGTGGTGATAGTCGACTGTTTGTTAGGCTCCAACTCCGGACCGGAATCACACCAGGAAGGTGTAATGATCTGCTCAGCTGTCTGCATGGGCAGACAGCTGTTTGTCAATTCCTTAAGTTTGAGGGCTGCAGGTCTCTGGAAAAGAGACCTGTCTTTACTTTGCAAGTTTCAGACTTGCTCTGCTGCTGAGGAATTTGCATATACTTGTGCAGATTGCCTAGCTGCCTCCTTTGAAGGCTGGCAGTATAAATACCATGTTCTCCCAGAATCCTTTGCTGGTCATAATGGTTTGTTACTGAGAAACACTCCTAGAGTGTCAGCCTTGTCTGTTTGTTAAAGATTATCTAGAGTAATTCTTGGGACTGTACTAGGCATTCGCTCTAGTGCAGTCGGATTGTATTATCTGTTTTGCCTGTACAGTCTTTCTGTCTCGATTGCCTTGTCGCCAGCGTCGGTCGACAGGGAATCGTTCTGTTTGTCTGGGGGTGCTAACCAGAGCAGCGGTTGCTACTGGTAGCCCCTTCTGTTCAACTGTCTGGATCGCACTCGCCTTAGTGGTAGTGGCAGTTCCTCCTTCTGTATTCTGCTCTCCGTTGCGATTGTCCTGTCGCCAGCGGCGGTTGACAGGAAATCGTTCTGTCTGTCTGGGAGTGTAGGCCAGAGCTGCGGTTGCTACTGGCTGCTCCATCTGCTTGGATCGCACTCGCCCTAGTGGTAGATGCAGTACCTCTTTCTGTATTCTGTCTGGGGGTGCTAACCAGAGCAGCGGTTGCTACTGGTAGCCCCATCTGTTTGTCTGTCTGGATCGCACTCGCTCTAGTGGTAGCGGCGGTGGTTCCTTCTGAACTCTGTCTGGGAGTGTAGGCCAGAGCTGCGGTTGCTGCTAGCCGCTCCTCCTCTTTGTCTTGTCTTGTACGGACGCTTTCTGTAGGCTCGGTGAGGTAACCGTTAGCAAGCGTTCACGTTCTCTACCTTGTGTTTGTGTGTTATTGGTTAGTTAGGGTGGCACGCTTATCACTGGGTGATTGTTCAGAAACGCGTTCGCTGTTGCGAATGAGTGCGGTGTTCGCGTTTAGTTAGTGTTTGTTATTTTCTTTATTGTTCTGATTCTTGTTTGCTGTGCCTTTGCTACTCTCGTGCTCTGTCCTTCTCAGTCTGGTGTCTGTTGCCAATCGCCAGTCTTTGCGATTGCGTTCTTGCTTTATTTCCGTTAATGTGTGTTCACCGTCGCTGGGGGGCGACTAGATTGGTGAACACACATTCTGTCTGTCCCTGTGCTATTTCTCTTTGAGGGCTATTCAGCCCTGCTTGATCCTGCTCGTACAATTCCCATCTTGCATCTGTGGCAGTGCAGAGACTCTGCTCGTCTGCACTCCACAGCTCCATCTGCCGGTGGGAATTGCCCTCTACCGATGCATTGCACCTAACTTGGGTTCTACCTAAATTATACGCTTGTGGAGGATTTCCGCTGTGTCAGCGCGCATCTTGTGCACTGACCACGTTAACGATTCCGCAAACGTTACAGAAGGGTTCCCCCGCCATTACCCTTGGTCACAATGGCAGACTTGCCCTCCATAATAGATTCTCATTGCAGGTACTGAACAGCAAGTAGAAAATGTAATGTAAAAAAATAGATGTAAGCTTTAACAATGGTAGAGAAAGAACCATCGAAAGTTGATAAGGCAGACAGACATTACCTAACCAGACATCACTGAGTGAGGAAGAGCAATCTCGCCATGTTGCGCAGTAGTCCAGCACGGGCGTCACTACACAAACAGCTGTTTGCGGTGCGTTACCCAGTGAGTTTGGTGTGTCAGTGTGAAGCAGTACACTAATTACACTCCCTGATTGATGTATACACATGCAAGATGTTTTAAAGCACCTTAGGCCTGCAATTTAGCATGCAATGTGATTTCTGCCTTTAAAACGCTGCTTTGCATCAAATCCAGATTTTTCACCGGGACCTTTGGCATGTATCCCACTCCGCCATGCCCCCCTCTAGGTGTTAGACCCCTTGAAACATCTTTTCCATCACTTTTGTGGCCAGCATATGTGTTTCTAGTTTTCCAAGTTCGCCTCCCCATTGAAGTCTATTGCGGTTTGCGAACTTTTTCGCGAACCGAACAGGGTTCGCAAACCGAAAATCGGAGGGTCGTGACATCTCTATGTGTCCCTCGCCGCAGCTCTGCTCCCACCAGGTATTTCGGGGTCCCCTGGTAAGTAGATGTGTTTTTTTTAAATGCTTGATGTTTCTTTTAAGTCAAATGTTCAGACAGGAAGAGGAAGGATTGCTGCAATGTTCCCTCCCTTTTCCCCACCCCATTCACTCCCATGTTTGTGGGCCCACCATCTGCTGGATAAGAGTTGGGGGCTAGAAATCATGTTGTGTGGGTTCGAAGAAAGGCCCGGAGAAGACCCCCATCTGCCGGTCTGGAAACTACTATTCAAGAACTTTAGCTTGTTAAAAATATTTACCTGCATCACCACCGGTGAACGCTCCCAGAACTATCTTGTACTTTTCGGCCTCCTCCAGAACTTTGAATGAAGTGTATTTGACAAAAGTCTTTCCATTTTCAAAATCCTGAAAATCGATACGCAATTCCCAAGTTCCTGAAAAACAAGAAATGCCACATCACACTTAATATATCTTCATAGCTCCCAACTGTCCCTCTTTTGGGGGAACAGTCCCTCTTTGAGAGCCCCGTCCCTCTTTCCTCCTCATTTGTCCCTCTTTCAGGACTTTGTCCCTCTTTCTATGTAAATATATCTATTTTTCTACAAAAAAAATGTTTGATTGACTCTAAACTTTATTCCCAGACTTTAAATTGATATATTACTAATTTGAAAATGTTACTATGAAGGAAAATGAACCAGGATAGAAAGGACCAGTGTGATTTGAATGATACAAAAAAGTGTTTTTCTTATGAAATTTTTATGGTATGCGTGACAAGGGGTGTGATGGGGCGTGATCAGGGGTGTGGCATGGGTGTGGTTTAAGTGTCCCTCCTCATCTCAAAAAGTTGAGAGGTATGTAATTATTAAACTCTGTTCTCAAACACAGACAGCTGACTGCAGAGCTTTTATTATGGCCAGGCTGTAGTACTATAACCCATCATCACGTATACTTGTTTTAATACGAACCTGTGGTTATCTGAAAAGTGTGGCGGAACTCTGCCACTCATCTCACTTAATGCTCCTCCCACTCCTGCCTCTCCTCTGATGCTGCCCCTCTTTGCCAGTTCCTCCATCATCTGCCTGTGACCCAGAGGATCCAGTTCAGTCTCTTAGCCCTCTCTTATAAAGCTTTCCATAGGCTGTCCTTCCACACATTTTTATATTTTCTGCCCATGGGAGGGATCCTGTTAAAAAGAACAGGAGACCCCAGATTCTCTAAAGAGTCGCGTGCACAGCGCACACACACCACAATCACCGCACTAAGCCGCTGCCCACATTAAGCTGCTGCTGCAGTAAGTTGCCTCCCTTCACCTATAATTATACCGCCCACACTAAGCCACTGCCCACTTGTGCCTCTATGCATACTTAACCTCTTGACGACCAGCTAACGCCGATTGGCGTAAACTGGTCGTCTGCGGGTTACCATGGAAACGGCCGCTCGATCGAGCGGCCTTTCCATGTCAGTTCACGGAGGGTGTCTCCGTGAACAGCCGGAGGGCCGCCAATCGTGGCTCGCCGGCAAAATGTAAACAGGCAGGGAAGAAATCCCCGCTGTTTACATCATACGTCGCTGCTGCGCAGCAGCGCCGTAAGGCAGATCGGCGATCCCCGGCCTCTGATTGGCCGGGGATCGCCGGCATATGATAGGCTGAAGCCTATCCTGTCCTGCGCAGCTCACAAAGGGAGGGAGAGGGAGGGAGCGGGCGAGACGGCGGAGAACGCTGCGGAGGGGGGCTTTGAAGAGCCCCCCCGCTAAGCAAATGCAGCCGGCGTCGATCAGACCCCCCCAGCAGGACATCCCCCTAGTGGGGAAAAAAGGGGGGTAGTATGATCGCCCTGCTGCACTCCTGATCGGTGCTGCGGGCTGCAGAGCCCACGCAGCACCGATCACTGAAAAATCCCCTGGTCGGCAAGAGGTTAAAGAGGAACAGAAAATAACGTGATGAAAAAAAGTGCTTAATTTTTACAATAATTATTTATAAATGATTTAGTCAATGTTTGCCCATTGTAAAATCTTTCATCTCCCTGATATACATTCTGACGTGTATCACATTGCGACATTTTTACTGCTAGCAGGTGATTTCTGTGGAAGGAGATGATGCATTTTTTTGGCAGTTAGAAATAGCTGTTATTTCCCACAATTCAACAAGGCTCTCACAGTATGATGTCAGCACCCTGGTCCTGACATCACACTGTGGGAGGGGTTTCACCACAATCTCAGCCATACAGAGCCCCCTGATGATCCGTTTGAGAAAAGGTAAAGATTTCTCATGGGAAAGGGGGTATCGGCTACTGATTAGAATGGAGTTCAATCCTTGGTTACGGTCTCTCTTTAAATGGAACCTAAACTGAGAAGGATATGGATTTTTCCTTTTAAAATACCAGTTGCCTGACTCTCCTGCTGATCCTGTGTCTCTAATACTTTTAGCCACAGCCCCTGAACAAGCATGCAGATCAGGTGCTCTGCCTGAAGTCAGACTGGATTAGCTGCGGAAACATCCATATCCCTCTCAGTTAAGGTTACCTTTAAAGGAGTCATTAGGGGAGAAATGGTAAAATAAGTGATACTTACTGGGGGCTTCCTCCAGCTCCAAGCTCCCAGGACGTCCCTCGCCGCAGCTCTTCCCGCAGCCGTTCGCAGAACTACTGCGTTGTCCGCTCCGGCCCACGTGGCGTTGATTGACAGCGCCGCTCGCGCAGGGCAGTACACAGCGACCTGGAGGTCGCTCTGACGTCATCGCCGGGGACCGGGTCGGAGCCCCGGCAAACGGCTGCGGGCAGAGGTGCAGCGAGGGAGGTCCTGGGAGCTTGAAGCTGGAAGAAGCCCCCGGTAAGTACCACTTATTTTACCATTTCTCCCCTGATGACTCCTTTAAGTATGCATGGACACACCTGCAGCTGTGCATGCGCAACCTCCGCACTAAGCCGCCACTCACACTAAGCTGCTACACACAACTAGTGTTGGGCGAACATCTAGATGTTCGGGTTCGGGCCGAACAGGCCGAACATGGCCGCGATGTTCGGGTGTTCGACCCGAACTCCGAACATAATGGAAGTCAATGGGGACCCGAACTTTTGTGGTTTGTAAAGCCTCCTTACATGCTACATACCCCAAATTTACAGGGTATGTGCACCTTGGGAGTGGGTACAAGAGGAAAAAAAAATTTAGCAAAAAGAGCTTATAGTTTTTGAGAAAATCGATTTTAAAGTTTCAAAGGGAAAACTGTCTTTTAAATGCGGGAAATGTCTGTTTTCTTTGCACAGGTAACATGCTTTTTGTCGGCATGCAGTCATAAATGTAATACATATAAGAGGTTCCAGGAAAAGGGACCGGTAATGCTAACCCAGCAGCAGCACACGTGATGGAACAGGAGGAGGGTGGCGCAGGAGGAGAAGGCCACGCTTTGAGACACAACAACCCAGGCCTTGCATGAGGACAAGAAGCGTGCGGATAGCATGCTTTGTACCACCATGCAGTCATAAATGTAATAAAGATAAGTGGTTCAATAAACAGGGACCACGCGGCAACGCTAACCCAGCAGCAGCACACGTGATGGAACAGGAGGAGGCGCAGGAGGAGAAGGCCACGCTTTGTGAGACACAACAACCCAGGCCTTGCATGAGGACAAAAAGCGTGCGGATAGCATGCTTTGTACCGCCATGTAGTCATAAATGTAATAAAGATAAGAGGTTCAATAAACAGGGACCACGCGGCAACGCTAACCCAGCAGCAGCAGCAGCAGCAGCACACGTGATGGAACAGGAGGAGGCGCAGGAGGAGAAGGCCACGCTTTGTGAGACACAACAACCCAGGCCTTGCATGAGGACAAAAAGCGTGCGGATAGCATGCTTTGTACCGCCATGTAGTCATAAATGTAATAAAGATAAGAGGTTCAATAAACAGGGACCACGCGGCAACGGTAACCCAGCAGCAGCAGCAGCAGCACACGTGATGGAACAGGAGGAGGCGCAGGAGGAGAAGGCCACGCTTTGTGAGACACAACAACCCAGGCCTTGCATGAGGACAAAAAGCGTGCGGATAGCATGCTTTGTACCGCCATGTAGTCATAAATGTAATAAAGATAAGAGGTTCCATAAACAGGGACCACGCGGCAACGGTAACCCAGCAGCAGCAGCAGCAGCAGCAGCACACGTGATGGAACAGGAGGAGGCGCAGGAGGAGAAGGCCACGCTTTGTGAGACACAACAACCCAGGCCTTGCATGAGGACAAAAAGCGTGCGGATAGCATGCTTTGTACCGCCATGTAGTCATAAATGTAATAAAGATAAGAGGTTCCATAAACAGGGACCGGCAACGGTAACCCAGCAGCAGCAGCAGCAGCAGCAGCACACGTGATGGAACAGGAGGAGGCGCAGGAGGAGAAGGCCACGCTTTGTGAGACACAACAACCCAGGCCTTGCATGAGGACAAAAAGCGTGCGGATATAGCAGCAATGCTTTTTGCCGCCATGCAGTCATAAATGTAATACAGATGAGAGGTTCAATAAACAGGGACCGGAAACGCTAAACCATCCCAGATGTTCATCGGTCATGTTACTTGGTTGGGGTCCAGGAGTGTTGCGTAGTCGTTTCCAATCCAGGATTGATTCATTTTAATTTGAGTCAGACGGTCTGCATTTTCTGTGGAGAGGCGGATACGCCGATCTGTGATGATGCCTCCGGCAGCACTGAAACAGCGTTCCGACATAACGCTGGCTGCCGGGCAAGCCAGCACCTCTATTGCGTACATTGCCAGTTCGTGCCAGGTGTCTAGCTTCATGCCCGGTTTCAGGTCCAGCGGTGCCAGCCACAAATCCGTCTGTTCCTTTATTCCCCTCCAAATTTCCTCCCCTGTGTGCTGCTTATCCCCAAGGCAGATCAGCTTCAGCAACGCTTGCTGACGCATGCCAACAGCTGTGCTGCACTGCTTCCACGATCCTACTGCTGCTGGTGCTGGGTTAGCATTTCCGGATGAGGTACAGCTTTGAGATGCGTTGGAGGAGAAGGAGTCAGAGAGGTAGGTGCTGCTGTTGTTATCCAGCTGTTTGCGGCGTGGGCAACACCCGCGCCGTAGCAGGTGAGGAATCGCTGCCAGGCTCCACAAGGTTCACCCAGTGCGCGGTAAGGGAGATGTATCGACCCTGGCCGAACGCACTCGTCCAGGTGTCAGTGGTGAGGTGAACCTTGCAGGCAACGGCATTCTTCAAGCTTCGGGTTATTTAGCTGACCACGTGCTCATGCAACTCAGGCACTGCAGAGCGCGCAAAGTGGTAGCGGCTGGGAACAACGTAACGTGGGATGGCCACTGACATCATGCCCTTGAAGCTGTTTGTCTCCACCACTCGATATGGCAGCATTTCGCAGGCCAGAAGCTTGGCTATGCTGGCTGGCTGTTACTGCCACGGCCCGGGGGTCATTTGCTGGCAATTTCCTCTTGTGCTCAAACATCTCAGAGACAGACAACTCAACCGTAGCGCTGCACACCGAAGGGCTGTTGGTTGTTGTGTTTGATGAACACTGGGAGACCTCAAGAGCACTAGTCCGGAAAGTGACAGTGTCAGCATCGTCTGATGTTTGTGAATGTTGTGAACCACGCAATGGCTGGGCTACTGCTGCTGCTGAGGCGGGTCTGGTGGTGAGTCTGGTGAACCCAAGGGAGGCAGTGTTGCTGGTGGTACCCTGTCCTGCCGCGTTTGCCCACAGAGTGGGATGTTTGGATAGAATGTGGCGGCTCATGCTGGTGGTGGAGAGGTTGTTAATACTTTTCCCCCTGCTCAGGCGGGTCTTGCACACCTTGCAAATCGCCATGGTAACATCCTCAGTGCAGTCTTCAAAGAAAGCCCAGACTTTAACTGGCTGAGGACTCGGACCTCGTGCGTTATGTGCTGGTGCTGCTTAACCCACTGCTGGACGCTTGAGAGGTCATCCAAGTAATTATCTGGTCCTGTTCTTTTGGATCTGTGAGGGTTGTTGTCCTGGACAACATGGGCAGTATTGAGTGGGTTTTCTTGGGTGCTCCCCTGTGGCCTGTACGTGAACCGTCAGGGGAAACACCTCTTCCCTTGCCCCTCCCTCTTTCACCGGATTTCTTCCTCATTTCACTTATCCTTAAAGTACACGCTGACTGGCAGCAGTACAGTGGCAGTACAGAAATGCTATACAGTGGTGGGTGAGCGGTGTACCACTATTGTCAGCAGTGACACAGAGCACAATGCTATACAGTGGCGGGTGAGCGGTGTACTACTGTTCCCAGCAGACACAGAGTGGAAGTAAACACAATGCTATATAGTGTGGCTGAGCCGTGTACACAGAGTGGCATTAAACACAATGCTATATAGTCTGCTATATAGTCACCCCGAACAGGGTGATGTTCTGCAGAACCCGAACAGTGGCAAACACTGTTCGCCCAACACTACTGGGAGGGAACGCAGATTTTAGTACCTAAACACACGATACAACATGTTTTCCGGGGTCGGACTCTGAGGCACATACAGATGGTCCCGATCATCATCCTCATCATACAACTCTTCTCCTGAGTCTGACCCACCCACCACCTCTGCCACCCCAACATCCCCAGACACAGACCCCTCATCGTCCTCAACATTAACTTGGGATGCTGGCCTGAGCCAGACCTCCTCCTCCACATCAGGCCCCATCATCTCCTCAATGGCAGCCCTCATTAATCGCTCTGGCGACGGACTGATGGACACAACGTTCTCCTCCGGGGAGGGCTGCTGCTGACCACTGGCTGCTGGGGTGGATGTTATAGCTTGCGTGGGGCGTTGGCTGTTGCTGTTGTTGGGAGTGCTGCTCACAGCGGAGGTCTCTGGGGAACTCATGTTGAGCTCATATAGTGGTTGACGGTGAGTGGAGTATTACTGATCCCAGCAATATACACACTGACTGGCAGAGTACGCAATGCTATATAGTGTGGCTGAGCGGTGTACACAGAGTGGCAGTAAACACAATGCTATATAGTCTGGCTGAGCGAGCGGTGTACTACTGTTCCCAGCAGAATCAGAGTGGCAGTAAACAATGGTATATAGTCTGGCTGAGCGGTGTACACAGAGTGTCAGTAAACAATGGTATATAGTCTGGCTGAGCGAGCGGTGTACTACTGTTCCCAGCAGAATCAGAGTGGCAGTAAACAATGGTATATAGTCTGGCTGAGCGGTGTACACAGAGTGTCAGTAAACAATGGTATATAGTCTGGCTGAGCGGTGTACACACAATGCTATATAGTCTGCTATATAGTGTCAGTAAACAATGGTATATAGTCTGGCTGAGCGAGCGGTGTACTACTGTTCCCAGCAGAATCAGAGTGGCAGTAAACAATGGTATATAGTCTGGCTGAGCGGTGTACACAGAGTGTCAGTAAACAATGGTATATAGTCTGGCTGAGCGAGCGGTGTACTACTGTTCCCAGCAGAATCAGAGTGGCAGTAAACAATGGTATATAGTCTGGCTGAGCGGTGTACACAGAGTGTCAGTAAACAATGGTATATAGTCTGGCTGAGCGAGCGGTGTACTACTGTTCCCAGCAGAATCAGAGTGGCAGTAAACAATGGTATATAGTCTGGCTGAGCGGTGTACACAGAGTGTCAGTAAACAATGGTATATAGTCTGGCTGAGCGGTGTACACACAATGCTATATAGTCTGCTATATAGTGTCAGTAAACAATGGTATATAGTCTGGCTGAGCGAGCGGTGTACTACTGTTCCCAGCAGAATCAGAGTGGCAGTAAACAATGGTATATAGTCTGGCTGAGCGGTGTACACAGAGTTTCAGTAAACAATGGTATATAGTCTGGCTGAGCGGTGTACACAGAGTGTCAGTAAACAATGGTATATAGTCTGGCTGAGCGGTGTACACAGAGTGGCAGTAAACACAATGCTATATAGTCTGGCTGAGCGAGCGGTGTACTACTGTTCCCAGCAGAATCAGAGTGGCAGTAAACAATGGTATATAGTCTGGCTGAGCGGTGTACACAGAGTGTCAGTAAACAATGGTATATAGTCTGGCTGAGCGGTGTACACAGAGTGTCAGTAAACAATGGTATATAGTCTGGCTGAGCGGTGTACACAGAGTGGCAGTAAACACAATGCTATATACTCTGGCTGAGCGAGCGGTGTACTACTGTTCCCAGCAGACACAGAACAGTGAACAGAATGCTATATAGTGTGGCTGAGCGAGCGGTGTACCACTATTCCCAGCAGACACAGAACAGTGAACAGAATGCTATATAGTGTGGCTGAGCGGGCGGTGTACCACTATTCCCAGCAGACACAGAACAGTGAACAGAATGCTATATAGTGTGGATGAGCGAGCGGTGTACCACTATTCCCAGCAGACACAGAACAGTAAACAGAATGCTATATAGTGTGGCTGAGCGAGCGGTGTACCACTATTCCCAGCAGACACAGAACAGTGAACAGAATGCTATATAGTGTGGCTGAGCGAGCGGTGTACCACTATTCCCAGCAGACACAGAACAGTGCACAGAATGCTATATAGTGTGGCTGAGCGAGCGGTGTACCACTATTCCCAGCAGACACAGAACAGTAAACAGAATGCTATATAGTGTGGCTGAGCGAGCGGTGTACCACTATTCCCAGCAGACACAGAACAGTAAACAGAATGCTATATAGTGTGGCTGAGCGAGCGGTGTACCACTATTCCAAGCAGACACAGAACAGTGAACAGAATGCTATATAGTGTGGCTGAGCGAGCGGTGTACCACTATTCCCAGCAGACACAGAGTGGCAGTAAACAGAATGCTATATAGTGTGGCTGAGCGAGGTACACAGAGTGGCAGTAAACAGAATGCTATATAGTGTGGCTGAGCAAGCGGTGTACTACTATTCCCAGCAGACACAGAGTGGCAGTAAACAGAATGCTATATAGTGTGGCTGAGCGAGGTACACAGAGTGGCAGTAAACAGAATGCTATATAGTGTGGCTGAGCAAGCGGTGTACTACTGTTCCCAGCAGTGACACAATGACAGGGGGGACCCTGGCTAGCGTGGCTGGAGCGCGAACTACCCTGCCTGCCTACCCAAAGCTAAACCCACAGACAAATGGCGGAGATATGACGTGGTTCGGGTATTTATTTACCCGAACCACGTGACCGTTCGGCCAATCAGAGCGCGTTCGGGTCCGAACCACGTGACCCGTTCGGCCAATCACAGCGCTAGCCGAACGTTCGGGGAACGTTCGGCCATGCGCTCTTAGTTCGGCCATATGGCCGAACGGTTTGGCCGAGCACCGTCAGGTGTTCGGCCGAACTCGAACATCACCCGAACAGGGTGATGTTCTGCAGAACCCGAACAGTGGCGAACACTGTTCGCCCAACACTACACACAACTGCGCCGCCCACACAAACCCACCCCCATCAGGCCCTTGCGGCGGGTCCTTGCATACTTACAACTTTTGGTTAGTATATAGGATGAGTTTGAAATCATTCAGTCATTTTTGTATTATTATAAGATGACAGTTGCCAGGTTAGCACAGTGATCTCTCAACTTTCAGGTCAGTGCATACTTACAACTGCGGATTAGTATCATGGTGGCCATACATGGTACCATTTTTTCATCCAATCTTACCATTTCTATTTAGTATAAGAGTAAAGTAAGTGAATATACTGAAAGGATAATTTATGCAGTTCCCTTATATTACATAGAAATAGTAAGCAGAGCCGGGACAAGGTCCTCCAGCACCCAAGGCTGAGACACCAAAGTGCGCCCCTCCATCCCTCCCACCCCAGCCGTCACACACTGATTGCTATTAGACTAAGAGGGCCACAGGGCCCACAACCTCCCCAACACCTTAATATCTAGTTATCTGGCTTGCAGTCACTGCCATGTATCCCCTTTTCTTATTTCTTTCTGCTTCATACACAATTAGGAATGACAGCTGAATGAATTGTGCGCCCCCTCCTACACTGCGCCCTGAGGCTGGAGCCTCTCCAGCCTATGCCTCGGCCCGGCCCTGATGGTAAGATTGTATGAAAGAATTGCACCATGTATGGCCACCATTATAGAGACATTAGCTGCATAAATGCTCTTGTGATTCTACATTTTTACAAATGCTCTGTAGTTTTCTACGTAAGTAAAAAAAAGTTGTATAATTGGCTGAAGTCAGCTCTATCGCTAATGCCACAGTCTTATTTCCCCGATTTTAGAGAACAAAGATACATATTTTACAAAGCAAAGTGCCCTCTGTGACTGTGCCAATGATGGTAATAGTATGCTGTGGTAAAAATGATGCCATGCCTGACCTCTCGGGCACGTGCACAGCTAGTGTACAGGATCTATGGACATTTATTGTAGTGATGATGATAATAATGATATATTAATAATGTTAAAGGACCACTGTCGCGAACAATTGTAAAATTTAAAGTATATGTAAACATAAAGAAGTTTCTTCCAGAGTAAAATGGGCCATAAAGACTTTTCTCCTATGTGGCTGTCACTTACAGTAGGTAGTAGAAATCTGACAGAACCAGCAGGTTTTGGGCTAGTCCATTTCTTCATGGGGGATTCTCAGCAAAGCTTTTCTTTTTGATAAAGACACTCCCTGAAAAGGATTTATACAATGATGCTGGTCAGCCTCCCTGCTAACCACACACTTTTGTGACAGTTGGACGGAGCAACTGCCATTCACTACGTGCTTTTGAAACTAAACACAACCCTAAGAATACCCTATGATTAGATGGGCTAGTCCAAAACCTGTCGGTTCTGTCAGATTTCAACTACCTACTGTAAGTGTCAGCAACATAGGAGGAAAGTAAGTTATGGCTCATTTTGCTCTGTAAGAAATGTACTTCTGATTTGTATGTGTTTTAAATGTATTTTACATTTTACGATCTTCACGATACTGGTCCTTTAAGGCTGCACTTTATATATTCTCGCTGCAAATATGTAGTCTTATCTAAGGTCCTGTATGTTTTTAGTTACTCCTGTTTGTGCTTTGCCCGAGGAAGCGGGCGTTGGACCCGCAAAACGCGTAAACGCGTTGCAGTTTTATTGGAGTAAGAAATAAATGTTATACTTCTTTCATGAATACATGGTCATGTCATCTGTGGGGAGGCAAGTCCACTGAACCCTATTTGTATCCTGATTTTAAATATTTTACTCTGCTTTTGGCGCCTTTGTATATTCAATACGAGGATTCTCATTGGTTCACTGAGTGATGGACCAATGAGAATCCTCCCTGATGTTAGGGAGGTGTCAGAATCCGCTCTGCTGGCCTTGATTCCCTGGACTGCTTTGTTTCCTAAGCAGCTTGCATAGTTCAGTCCAGGGAAAAGAGGCCTTTCTGTCAGTTTGCAAGGCATCCACTTATCTTGCAAATCTGCTTGTCTGCTTCCTGTGAGGGTTTCTAGTATAAATGTCACTTCCTCCCAGAATTCCTCGCTCGACATAGTTCCTGATTAGGGAAACTTACCTTAGAGCCTCAGCATCTTTGTTATTGTATTACAGTGTAGTTAATTCTTGGGGATTGCTCCTTGCACTCCTATTTAGTGCAGTCAGGTTTGTGTATATTTGTACTGCCTATTCTGCCTTGTCTTGTCCGTGTGATTGTACTGTCGCCAGCGGTGGCTGACAGTGAATCGTTCTGTCCTGTTCCTAGATCGCATTCGCCCTAGCGTTAAAGGCAGCGGATCTCCCTTGTCTGAATCTTGGAGTATAACCTTAGCTGCGGTTGCTACTGGTTACTCCTTCTGTCTGTCTTGTCTAGGAACGAACGCTTGCTGTTGTCTGGTGTGAAGTAACCGATTAGCAAGCGTTCTCCTCTTGTCTGTACCTTGGAGTTTAACCTTAGCTGCGGTTGCTACTGGTTACTCCTTCTGTCTGTCTTGTCTGGAACGAACGCTTGCTGTTGTCTGGTGTGAGGTAACCGATTAGCAAGCGTTCGCGTTATCTGTTTGTTTTCATTCTCCGTGTTCATATGTTAGTCAGGGTTGGTACGTTTTGTCACTGTTGCACTTATCGTGTGGTGGCCGCACAGTTAACGCGCTTGTCTCTGTTGCGCATATCGTGCGAGGACCGCGTTTAGCTAGTTCGTTTGTTATTTTCCTTGGCGTTCAGATTGTGGTGATTTGCTGTGTCTTCCTTACTCAGTTCACGCTCTGTCTTTACTCAGCCTTGTGTTGCTGATAGCAATCGCCTCTCTTGCGATTAGCTTTCTTACTCTGGTCTGTTCTGATGTGGTATGTCTACCGTCACTGGGTGGCGACTAGATTGGTAGACATACACATAGTCTGTCTCTGTTCTTGCTTTCTTCTGAGTTGCTACTTTGTTGCCCGGTCTTGCTTAATCGTACAATTTCAATCTGGCATCTGTGGCTGTACAGAGGACTTCTCCCTCTGTACTCCACAGTTCCATCTGCTGGTTGGAATTCTCCTCTACAAATCTATACTGGGTACTTTGCTTCTGTGACTGTGGCGATTTCCTTCTGTTTCAGCGCACGTGGTGTGTGCTGACTGGAAACTGAACACAGATCATTACAGGAGGATTCTCATTAGTCTTTTACAATCCAATGGGAGCCTGCTTCTGCTGGAGCTCTGATCTATAAACCAACATTTGTCCCCCATGCCCAGCATCAGTGCCAGCAATGGTGGAGGACCAGAGTGGAAGCAGAAGACAGAGAAGGCTGGTGAGTTGAACCAGAACGAATGGGGAAAACAGCCTACTGAGAACGGATACTGTCCATTCCCATAGGCTTGTTCAATGCGAGCAATGTGAAGGTCTCGTCAGACACTGCCAAGGGGCACAGCATATCTGCTAAGGATACTCTGTCAATGCACCATTGTCCATCTGGCGTAGCTTGACCCCAGCTTAGCAGCCATAGTTTGCCAAAGTTGAAGCTTATTTTTGTCCTTCAGGAAACACAAACTGGCTCTCAGCTTCCATTACCTTTAGAAGTCAATTGATGGAGATTGTCATTTCCCAGCCAAAATTCATTCAAGCGACTTCCAAACCCTTTCTTGTAGTCCTCCCAGCCTCGGAAGAAGTCTACAGATCCATCCCAACGTCTCTGGAAGACCTGCAAAGTCAACAGATGCTGACATACCTCCAAATGTTCAGAGAGAAGAAAAAGGGACACTTTTTTATGAAAAAGCTATGGACAAAATGCATGCACCCACAACACTTCAAACCACACCCTCACTACACCTCAAGTCACTCCACCCATCCTAACTCCAGTCATACCACCTGCATTGCCTCCGGTCACACCACTCAACACCCCTCCAGGCACACCACCCACCAGATCTACAGTCCCACCACTTGTCACGTATAGCTTAGAGGTTTACAAACTTTTTGGCTGTAGGCTGCGTTCTTTCAGTGGCCCGCATGCCTCACCCATTGCTTTCCTGTCTTCTCCTCCCTCTCTGCAGAATTGCGAGAGTGCTTAATCATAGGTTTAACTCCCCCCAATCACGCTTTCCAGCAGCGATATCCATGACCACTATGGTATCATGTGACACACTGGCAAGTACTGGCGGCATGTCACATGACGCTGCCATGGCCATCGGTACTGGAAAGTGCAATTGGGTGAGTTAAACCTATTATTACCCAAGGGATGCGACATTGCAGGGAGGGAGGGGAGAGAGGACTAGCGGGCTGGATACAACCCTTGGGCCGTAGCTTTCCCACATCACCTAAATTACCACCAGTCAAACTTCCTGCCACATCTACAGTCAATAGGGTTAAAAAAATTGAAATTGAATAATTACCTCAGTAATGGGAGGCCATTGGACCCCAACCCCAACCCCCCCCCCCTTCTTGAGGCCTAACCCTAAAACCCCCTTCCTGACACCTAACTCTAAAACCCTCCTTCCTGACACCTAACCCTAAAACCCCACTCCTTAACCTTATAATGTTCAAAACAATAAATTCCAAAACAATCATTTTCAAAAATGAACAATTTGTAAATACAAAACAGTTAAAATGTCAAAAACTATAATGCTCATATTTTCAAAATTATAAACATTTCAAAAACTATAATATTCTAATTTTGATAACTAATTATTTTGTGCCCAAATTTTTGCTTTGGGCACCTAATAGCTGATATTTGCCTTAGCGCCTATAGGGGGTCCAAATCGACCATAAGCTGCCGGGCGCCCTGCTTCCTCTACACCCATCCTTTTTCCTAACTTTGTTAGATTCAATATTTTTACTAAATCTAAACTGTAACCCAATGGTTTGAGTATTTTTTTTTTTGTACGCTGAAAGCACATTTGGTGCTATAAATGTTCTAAAAGGGAAGGTGGGACTGCCGACCCAAGGTTGAGAACCACTGCTCTAACCCAGGGCTGCCCAATAGGTCGATCGCGATCTACCGGTAGATCGCGACCGCCTGTTTAGTAGATCGCGGCCACTTGGCCGCTTTCCTGTCAAATTTAGTTGCTGTGTATCCGAGGCTGTCAAAATATGCTGCCTGTGTAGCTGTGGTTGTCATAAAATGCTATGCGCAGCCGTGGCTGTTAGAATGTGATGCCTAGCTGCATCAGTAAGGGGAGGGGAGGGGAGAGGCGTGACTGAAGGGGAGAGGGACAAATGGTGAGATAGCGGCTCCTCCCCTTCAGGCGGAACACAGGAAGTAATGTGGCTTTTCCCCGTTAGCAGGACATGAAAGGTGAGGAGCTCCTAATGGGGGCTGCTTATACTGGGGACACCTCTGCCCATTATTGGGGAAGAGGGCTGCCTAATGCAGGGGACAAATCTGTCTATTGGGGAGCGCCGAGCGGTGGCACAAGCTTTCTGTCTGTGCTGGGGAGGGGGGCTGCCTAATACTTGGGGCATGGCAATCTGTCTGTCTATGCTGGAGAGGGGGCTACCAATACAGGGAGCATGATTACACTGTCCATGCTGGGGGAAGGGGGCTAGCTCTTACTCATCTGTGGTGGATTTTTTTTTTGCGGGTGGGGCGGGGGGGGGGGGGGGGAAGGTATGGTAGATCACTCCTGCTCAGTAATTTTTTAAGTAGCTCGCAAGCCGGAAAAGTGTGGGCACCCCTGCTCTAATCTATTGAAATTCATATGTCTGATGACTGCAGTTGGGGGGGATGTGTTGAAGGGGAAAACAAACCCGTTACATTTTGTAAGATTTTTTAATGTAGCAGGTTGAAGATGAGTGAATGAGTGAAAATGCTCTTGCAAAAAATGAGTTTCCTGCAGAGTGTGGAAGGTGAGAGCGGGATATGCGGGGCTAACTCACCTGGCTACCACTAGCATTTCGGCGCGTTCCATCGGCTTACACTTCCACATTCAGAGCCAGAATCCTCGCCAAGTGTGCGTCAGTGTTATGCACCTTGAATCCAGGTGGCAGCCAGGTGAGTTAACCCTTCATTTCCCGCTCTCGCCTCTTGCACTCTGCAGGACATCCTCTCGCTTTTCTCGAAAGCCTTCTCACTCGTCCCTACTCTTCAGTAAGGACTCGCCAACATGTACTGTACTATACTGTTTTTGCAGACCTGCAGCAGGCAGGTTGCCTTTTTTGCCTCAGCTATTTAGCAACAGGTAAAACTGGTGATCTCTTAATTTGGTTCTCAGGAGGAGGAGGATATGGTGGTGTAGGTATAGATATACAGTATAGCAGCCTGTGAAAAATGTAACCTGGGGCACTTTTGTGCACTCCAGGCGGAAAATGGGAGTGACCACGCACCAGAATATGGGTGGAGCTAAAATGTCATGACCTTAAAGCGGAATATAACCCTGCATTTCAACTTTTCTCTAAAACATTATTTACAGTATATTATATGCAACCAGCATTTTTTTTTTTTACTAGACCAGCATTGGAAGGGTTACACACAGAGCTTTAAAGTTCCTGGAGAGAAATGCAGATGCATCGCTTACATAGATACATTTTGTTTACTTAAATGTATCTAAGTGTGGAATGTTACATTCTATTAAGTTAAATGTATCTATCTTAACTTCTGATGCCTCTGCATATCTCTCCAGGGAACTTTAAACCTCTGTGTGTAACCCTTCCAATGCTGGTCTAGTAAAAAAAAAATGCTGGTTGCATATAATATTCTGTAAATAATGTTTTAGAGCAAAGTTGAAATGCAGGGTTATATTCCGCTTTAAGAGCGGTCTGAAGATTGCCCAGCAATTGCCCAGGATGAAGCCCTCTCTCCATTAATACACCCCCCCCCCAAAAAAAAATGCAGCATATCACATTAATAGGCAGTGTCACTTAAACATAACTAGGCAGAGTTACCTGGCTTCTGTGCTGGCTGGTCTGGCTTTCTGCTGGGCGGGCTGGCCTGCTGCTAGGTTGACTTGCAGTTCACCTATAGCATTCCCTGATATTCTAGTGTACCCCCTCCCATGCTCCCGCAGGCCATCCATTGAGGCACCACAACCAAAAGCATGCCCCTATATAATAACCACAGCTCCCTGCATGCCTCCATAAAGGCATGACAGCACCCAGCATGGCACAACAGCACCCAGTATGCCCACATAGAGGCACCACAGCACCCAGCATACCCCCGATTGATGCACCACAGCTCCCAGCATGCCCGCCATTGAGGCACCACAGCTGACTCTGCCTT
Organism: Hyperolius riggenbachi; assembly: GCF_040937935.1. NCBI lineage: Eukaryota > Metazoa > Chordata > Amphibia > Anura > Hyperoliidae > Hyperolius > Hyperolius riggenbachi. Next base: position 278,317,742 of record NC_090653.1, read on the forward strand.
AGGGAACATCTGGGGCACCCCAGAATAGATCCAGGGCACGTGCCACTGATCTTTGGGGTTAGCAACGCCCCTTGTTGGGGTTAGATGATCACTAGGGAATGGGGATTCATTTTAAACCCTGTAAAGGTGTTGTATATACTCACAATCCACCCTCCGCCATCGGTGTGCAGGTCACACAGGACTTTCAGTGGCTGCTCGCCATCCGGGTATATGGTGTACCAGTCACTCAGCACCACACCATAGTTCTGAAGTTCTTTGCAGTTTTGTGCAGCTGAGGGATAGTGGAAAAAAATATAGCCCAGTAAAATAAACCATGTACAGTATATTTAATATAGAAAGCACAAAAGGCAGAAAAAGCACAAACCTCCCCCAAATACTTACCGAGCCTGCAGCCACATCTGGCAGCCATACTGTACCTCCTAGCGGGCTCCTAGCAGCTTTCTGGCTTCCCCCATGCATGCAAGCTGGCCTGACCTGATGCAGGTCAGGTAACACAACGCCTTCCGTACATGGATGCCGGAAGCTGCAAGGAGCCCGCTAAGAGGTTCAGGAAAGCTGCCAGATGTCGCTGGAGGCTTGGTAAGTATTACAGCCAGCCAACCCCCCCAAATATCCAGCCAAAGACATAGATTGCAGTGGCCCTCCTGTGTGGGAAAATGATCATTATCTACGTCTTCCCACTTGAAGGGGCATTATGGTGAAAAATTGTACAATTTAAAATATGTGCAAACATACACAAATAAGAACTATGTTTTTTCCAGAGTAAAGTGAGCCATAAATTACTTTTCCCCTATGTTGCTGTCACTTACAGTAAGTAGTAGAAATCTGACAGAAGCGACAGGTTTTGGACTAGTCCATCTTTTCATGGGTGATTCTCAGGGATTTATTTATTTTCAAAAGCACTTAGTGAATGGCAGTTGCTCTGTCCAACTGCCAAAAAACTGTGTAGCGAGCAGGGAAGCTGGCCAGCATCATTGTTTAAATCCATTTAGGGAATATCTTTATAAAAAATAAAAGCCTTGCTGAAAATCCTATATGAAGAGATGGACTAGTCCAAAACCTGTTGGTAATGTCAGATTTCTACTACCTACTGTAAGTGACAGCAACATAGGAGAAAATTAATTTATGGCTCATTTTATTCTGGAAAAAATGTACTTCTTATTTGTCTGTTTGCACATATTTTAAATTTTACAGTTTTTCGCCATAGTGCCCTGTCCTGCTCCTGTTGCATATTCCTTCCACCTGAAGAAAAACGCCATAGGCAGAGAAAACTAAATGGCATTTTCTTCTTGGGCGGATATATGTGCTAGAAGCAGGCTAATTTAGGGCTTTATGGACAGCTTCAGGCATAGGGTTCATCCAATAGTTGGAGTATTGATAAAGTCTAGTTGTGGATATTTTACTATGTACCTTTTGTTGGTGATTTTATTTGTCCCAACTTTTATTCGGCCAAACTTTGACCTCTGAAAGTCTAACCCTAACCTCCTAACTCTAAGTATTTAACCTAACCTTCCTTTACCCTATCTGCTAATGCTAGCCTTTCTGAAATAAGGCATAATGTACGCACCACCTTCTTTTTAGTACCAGCCAGGGCCGGGCCGAGGCATAGGCTGGAGAGGCTCCAGCCTCAGGGCGCAGTGTAGGAAGGGGGCGCACAATTTATTCAGCTGTCATTCCTAATTGTGTATGAAGCAGAAAGAAATAAGAAAAGGGGATACATAGCAGCGACTGCAAGCCAGATAACTAGATATTAAGGTGTTGGGGGCCCTGTGGCCCTCTTAGTCTAATAGTAATCAGTGTGTGACATCTGGGGTGGGAGGGATGGAGGGGCGCTCTTTGGTGTCTCAGTCTTGGGTGCTGAAGGACCTTGTCCCTGCTCTGGTACCAGCTGCTAGACAGGGTGTAAGTGCACAGCTGCTGTATAAACAAGTTGTGGATGTTGGACGCAACAAATCACCTGGGCACCTCAGCTTTATTCATTCACATTATTCAATGTCTGCCACTTGACCACATAGTAGCTGAGCATTGGTGCTCCATCAAAAGCTAAGAATGGCTGCCACATTGGGCACTATGGCAGTGCCCAATTCAAAGGTGAAAACTGTTTTTCTAATTCTATCACTTTCCGAAGGGGCTCGGGGAAGGGATTAAAATGAACCCACTGAAATACAGGAAATACTAAAACATTTCAACAGGAAAATTCATTATCATAGATCACCTACCATATGTTGTTTTTGCAGCAACACCATCTCCCTTTTCTCCTGTTAATTAACAAAAATAATAATAAGTAAGTAACCTAAACAAAATTTTCATTGTTTTCAGACTATAAGACGCTCCTGACCATAAGACACACCTAGGTTTAGAGGGCGAAATTCAGAGAAAAAAATATGCTAAACCTGGTGCATCCATGGTGCACGGGCGTCTTGTGGATGTTCTCTCCACAATTATTGTGTTCCCCTTGTACCTCTTGTGTCCTTCTCTGCCCTCCTTGCATCCTTCTGTGTCCCCCATGGGTCCACCTCAGTCCGGCTTGTGTCCTCCTCCATAGCCCCTTTGTGTCCTTCTATGTCCTCTATTTCCCCCCCTCATGTCCTCCTCCGTGCCCCTTTTTGTCCTCCTGTGACCTTGTTTGTCTCCCTGTGTCCTCTTTGTGTAACTGTTTGCCTCCTTTGTGTCCCTATAGTTCTCCTTGTGTCTTCCTTTGTGTCCCTGTTTATCTCCATGCGTCTTCCTTTGTGTCCATGTCCTCCTTCGCTCCCTACCGTACAGAGTAATTGGCATTGGAATTAGAAGTATGTCTCTCTCCTGATCTGAAGGCGCCCATGGCAATCAGATGCTTCTCCTCTCCCTCTCTGTTTCCCTAGTGCCAGTCGCATGTAATGATGCAATTAGCAGAAGCCAGCACTATGGGAATAGTGTGGAAGACAAGACGTCTCTGATCGCCATGGGCGCGCCTTTAAATACAGGGAAACACATACAGGTATAAATAAGAAGTATGTTTCTTCCATAGTAAAATGAGCCATGAATTACTTTTCTCCTAGGTTGCGGTCACTTATAGTAAGTAGTAGAAATCTGACATTACCAACAGGTTTTGGGCTAGTCCACCTCTCCATAGGGGATTCTCAGCATGGCCTTTATTCTCTATAAAGACACTCCATGAAAAAGATTTATAAAAAGATGCTGGCCAGCCTCCCTACTCACCATACACTTGTTTGGCAGTTGGACAGAGCACTTGCTTCTCACTAAGTGCTTTTGAAAACAAAGAAAACCCTGAGAACCCTCCATGAGGAGATGGGCTAGTCCAAAACCTGTTGGTGATGTCAGATTTCTACTAACTACTGTAAGTGACAACAACAAAGGAGAAATATCATTTATGGCTATTTTACTCAGGAAGAAACATACTTCCTATCTGTTTATACATACATTTTACATTTTAAGATTTCCGCCACAGGGTCCTTTAAGCAGAGCCACTGAAGGGTAAAGTTCATCTCACCACAGCAGATCGTTTGGATAAACAATCTCTCTTTATCCTGCAGAAAACTGCTGGTAGTACAGTTCATAAGCTGGCAGGAAAGCCGCCGATTGGCAAAGGTCAGTGGGAGTACACAATCCTACAATAACACGTTAAGGAGGACACCAACACACACGGGGGAGGGAGCAGAGGACGTCACACAGCTAATTTGCTGCCTAGGCTCCGCCCACCAACATTTTGCATCCTAATTGGATGCTTCTTCAGGGTGTCTGGCAGTCCCTGACCCCAACCTGCTAGTGATCCACCTGGCTGATCTACTCAACCCTGTCGACGCCGATCTCCCAGCCAATCCCATTGTTTGCACCACTACCCCGCCTGCCACGTAACGTCACACATGTGACGCTCCTTATCCCTTCATCGTCCCTCCGCCCCCACCACATAACAACAATACGTCATCAGCTCCACAGCTGTGTGTGCAGCCCGCCCAAGCGATGTTGCCCAAGGGGATCCGCTACTGATTCCTGACGGGCAACATCCATCACAGGTGTGCACACACCTTTAGTTATATAGTCATAGGAATAGCTCCCAACTGACCCTCTTTTGGAGGGACAGTCCCTCTCTGGGAACCAAATCCCTCCGTCCCACTTTCTTCCTTATGTGTCCCTCTTTCAGGATTAACGTTCAGATCTATGTACATATGTCTTTTTCTACTGAAATATGTGTTTAAAATACATAAATATATATATATATATATATTTATTCCCATTCATTCAATCTTACTTTCAAGTGTTAATATGAAGGTAAATGAACCAGGCTAGTGTGGTTTGAATTATAAAACAACATATTCTTATCATTTATATCTTATAACATCTTTATGGTGTGCGTGACTAGGGGTGTGGCGGGGGCGTGGTTAGGGGTGTGGTAGGGACGTTATTAGGGGCGTGGAAGGGGCTTGGCTTAAGTGTCCCTTATTTTAAAAAGTTTGGAAGTATGGTCACTGCCCCTGAACAAGCATGCAGATCAGGTGCTCTGACTGAAGAGTGACTGGATTAGCTGCATGCTGGTTCCAGGTGTGCGATTCAGACGCCACTGCTGCTAAAAAGATCACCAGGATATCCAGGCAACTGGTATTATCTAAAAGGAAATACATATAACCGCCTCCTTATTCTGCTCACTTCAAGTGTGCTTTAAATACTGTAAAAATGCCATTATCTGTTTACAACTGTCTGTTTCCCTTGAACTCCTTTAGCTCCCTGGACACCAGCTTCACCTAGATAGAGAAACGAGATAATCACAAACATACTTACATACACTGAAGATGGCAAATGCAGGGTGGAGACTTCCAGTCCCCCTGTACATCACATAGAGATTTAACACATGGAGCCTGACTCACTAAGACAAATAGCATGCTTTATCAAAGTTAGCACGCTTTATCAAAGTTAACACGCCTTATCAGAGTAACATAGCGAGTGCAACAAACCAGCAGGGGCTCAGGGCAGGACGAGTGGAGCTCTCCCCATTGACAACTAGCAGGCATAAGTTTGCTATGCTACTCTGATAAGGCGTGTTAACTTTGATAAGGCGGGCTATTTGTCTTAGTGAATCAAGCTCATGGGGCCATATGCAATGAACGTTTTCTCCTGAGTTTTCTCCTACGAGATAATTTGTTTCATCTTCGATTTATAAAAACTTTTTAGGACTTTACAATGGAAAAAGTACAAAAACGTAGGTGACAAAGTACTAATAAAATTATTTTGGGTATTTTTTTTGTTTGCTGGTGGTTTAAAGGGCAATTTATTGACACATTTGAAAATACCACCTAGGAGAAAACTCAGGTGAAAAAGTGAATAGCATATGGCCCCTAATTACAAAACTTACAGGTGATAAAACAAATGAACGAAAGAAGGAAAGAAAGAGATAAGGTAATCCCTGTTTTTGGTACCAGCAGTCTCTGGTCCTTAAAGAGGAACTCCAGTGAAAATAATGTAATAAAAAAAAGTGCTTCATTTTTACAATAATTATGTATAAATGATTTAGTCAGTGTTTGCTCATTGTAAAATCTTTCCTCTCCCAGATTCACATTCTGACATTTATTACATGGTGACATTGTTACTGTGGGCAGGTTATGTAGCTGCTGCTAGCTGTTTTGGCTGTTAGAGACAGCTGTAAACAGCTATTCCGTGTCTGTGAACCTTGTACATTGTAACAAACTGCCAATAGTACCGCGTCCTCAGAGCTTCTTGTGGGAGGGGTTTCACCACAATATCAGTCATACAGCGCCCCCTGATGGTCTGTTTGTGAAAAGGAATAGATTTCTCATGTAAAAGGGGGTATCAGCTACTGATTGGGATAAAGTTCAATTCTTGGTTGGAGTTTCTCTTTAAGGGGCCAAAGACTGCTGGCACTGAAGTGATTAAGTTTAGAGTGGGAAGTTGGGAAATGAAGGTGCCCTCATACATTCACATGCACAATGTTTTGGAAAAGGGGGGTAGGGAAGGGGTGTAAAAAGTTAGGAAACAGTTTGAGAGAACTTTGGTATAGTTGCACAAAGTACAAATTGTCTTTCCAACCTTTTTGTCCAGGTGGACCGGCCTTCCCCGGTTGCCCTTCTTGTCCTGAGAAGATAGTAGCAAGACAAACATGAGGCAGGGTGGAAAATATAGAAATATAACAGAAGTAAAAATTAACAATAATAGTAAATATTATTACTTTGCACAGTACATGGTCTTGTCATTAGCTGTCTCTTAACACAATTTAATCCCTACCATAGTCATATGTTCCTACTTAAAGGACTTACGAGCCCAAATCAGTAAAAAAAGGTCTGTACCTGGATGAAGTTTGAAGGCACGGAGGACGCCATCCTCGCTCTCCGTGCAGCTCCGCCGGGTCCCCGCTGCTTATCCTCCCCCCGGCCGGACCCCGACCCCACAGCCCGGGTCGGGCTCTCCTGCCTCCTCAAATATGGCCGCCGGAGGAGGCCGCGGCTGCACAGTCCGCACCGACGCGAGTGTGGCTGCGCAGCTCTAGGGCCTCCCTCCCCGATCCACGCTACGTAGCGTGGATCAGGGAGGGAGGCCCTAGAGCTGCGCAGCTGCACTCGCGCCGGTGTGGACTGCGCAGCCGCGGCCTCCTCCGGCGGCCATATTTGAGGACTTTTTTGGTACTTTAGAAGAGGACTTAGGTGAATAGTGCAATCTCAAAATGCAGGAAGACGCTTTTCTGAAAAAACTTTATTGACACATGTAGAAAAAAGGTATATCAAAAATGGTATAAAAATGCTTCTGGATTCCCACCTAGCAGCGTCCTCTTCACATCGCCATTGGGAAGGCCATTGTGTGCGTCTGGTTAGTTCAGACGCCTCCCATCATTTAATTCTTTATTCCATTTGGCTTTTACTCCTGGTTGAGCTGCACAGAGCTGGGTATCACGGCCTGATGAAGGGCACATACAAATTTACATAAAAGCCCGAAACGAACATGTGTCGTTGCCTTTGAGATAAAATACCCATAAAGCTACAACCATCTATTAAGCCAAGTCAGATTATGTCTTAGTCCTCTATTTGGTCAAGTGATGTATTATTGATCATATGAAGATTGATTGTATGAAATTGAAGAACCTCATTTTTATACCATTTTTGATATACCTTTTTTCTACATGTGTCAATAAAGTTTTTTCAAAAAAGCATCTTCCTGCATTTTGAGATTGCACTATTCACCTAAGTCCTTTTCTAAAGTAACAAAAAAGTCTTGGTGGGCAAGGTGGATTGCCCCTAAAAAGGACTGTGTTTTGATCCTTCACGCTATAAAGGATTGCACCCAAAGATAATTTTATAAAGGCCATATTTGATGAGGCAGGAGAGCCCGACCCAGGCTGTGGGGTCGGGGTCCGGCCAAGGGGAGGATAAGCAGCGGGGACACGGCGGAGCTTCACGGAGGGCGCGGATGGCGTCCTCTGTGCCTTCAAACTTCATCCAGGTACAGACCTTTCTTTTACTGATTTGGGCTCGTAAGTCCTTTAACCTTCCTGGCGGTAAGCCCGAACTGAGTTCGGGCTATGCCGCCGGAAGGCACCGCTCAGGCCCCGCTGGGCCGATTTGCATAATTTTTTTTTTGCTGCACGCAGCTAGCACTTTGCTAGCTGCGTGCAGTGCCCGATCGCCGCCGCTACCCGCCGATCCGCCGCAATTCCTCTCGCCGCGGCCGCCCCCCCCCCAGACCCCGTGCGCTGCCTGGCCAATCAGTGCCAGGCAGCGCTATGGGGCAGATCGGAGTCCCCTCTGACGGCACGACGTCGATGACGTCGGTGACGTCATCCCGCCCGTCGCCATGGCGACGGGGGAAGCCCTCCAGGAGATCCCGTTCTTTGAACGGGATCTCCGGATCTCCGATCGCCGGCGGCGATCGGAGGGGCTGGGGGGATGCCGCTGAGCAGCGGCTATCATGTAGCGAGACTTCGTCTCGCTACATGAAAAAAAAAAAAAAAAATTTTAAAAAAAAGATTTGCTGCCCCCTGGCGATTTTTTTGCAAACCGCCAGGAGGGTTAAGCCTACTACACACGAATGAGGCATGTTGCCTGGCAGGGATTCGGACCTGATCCCAGGGCCTGTTCTAGTTACAACAAACCCCAACAGACCCCTCCCCCCTAAAATGGGCATTAGGGGTCCCTTTGTTTCTGCCAAATTTTCTCCACCAACCACCTGGAGCCCCAAGATGGCCACCAGCCTCCAGGTCTCCCCCAAACTTGATTGTGATCCCTGGAGCCCTTGCAGAGTTTGTGTTACTTGTCCTGGATGGTGTGCTCCTCTATTTGTCGTATGGCTCCATGCTTTTCCATCTTCATCCTTGCAGGGGCAAAAAGGAGGTAGCGCTGGACTTACCTCTGAACAGAAGACACAATGGTCTCATTCAAGAGCAAAAGCAACTGTATTTGGGTAAACTCCACTTGTGATGGCACTGGGCTCACAGAGACCCGTTCTCAGACACTCCCATATTTTTGCCTGAAGAAGCCATTTTTTTTCTGCAAAATGCGTTGCAAGTAAAGTTTACCTAAATAAAGATGTTTTTGCTCTTGATTGAGACCATAGTATCTTCTATTCAGAGGTAATTCCACCACCACCTACTTTTTAAACTGCTTTTCATGTGTTTTCATCTTGTTGGTGTCTCTGTTTCCCCAATTGTTCATTCTTTAGCAATCTAATGTTTTCAAACAGCTCAGCTGGAGGAGTTAGGCACCACCGGGGCGAGGACTTAGGGTTAGGCACCCCCAGGAGGTCTAAAGGTTAGGCACCACCATGGGGGTCTTAAGATAAGCCACCACCAGGGGGGGTCTTAGGGTTAGGCACCACCAGGAGGTCTAAAGGTTAGGCACCACCAAGGGGGTCTTAGGATAAGCCACCACCAGGGGGGGGGGGGGGTCTTAGGGTTAAGCACCACCAGGGCGGGTCTTAGGGTTAGGCACCACCAGGGGGGGGGGGTCTTTGGGTTAGGCACCACTAGTAGTGGTGCCTAACCCCAAGACCCCCCCCCCCCCCCGTCTTAGCTTTAGGCACCACCAGGAGACGGTTCTGTGTGAGAGTAGGGACAGGTTAAGTTATAGCTAGATTCAACATTATCTGTACATTTACAGATAATGGAATACCGCAGTTAAATTGTTATTTACCATGTTTGTTATCATTTTGTTATTTAACATTGCGCTTAAATTGTTGTTTACAGATATTTATAGTAATATCGATATTTAATGTCGTGCCTAAATTAGCTCGCAGCTTTTTCAAATGTTTGTCTTTGGGCCATATACAATTCATCTTTTCTCCTAAGTTTTCTCCTAGGAAATCATTTTTCATCTTCAGTTTAAGATAACTGTTTAGCACTCGGCAAAAAGTACCAAAAAGTAGGTGAAAACTGAAAAAGTACTGCCAAAATTATTCTGAGTATTTTCTTGCTTGTTGGTGGGTTAAAGGGCATTTTATTGAAAAACTGTGAAAATAGAAAACTCAGGAGCAGGGACGGTCGTAGTGAGCCAACTTCGCTACGCTGGAACTACGCGTACTTTTACGCAATTATGTGTGTTTGATAGTACTATGCATTCATCCAGAAACATAGTTATCCATGAGCAAATTATCCTAAAAAAACTAATTAGCAACACCCAGTAGGCGGACACTGCAGCAAACAAATCATTGAGCGATCAACAGCTCCTGGTCTAAAGATTCAAAAAATACATTTTTTCATTTGGCTGTTTTCTGTACTGTAAACATGAAATGTCAATTTTAAATATCCATACATAAAAATAGCATAACATTATCCAAAGTGTGTATATTGAGATTATATTTGCCCTATCTTTGTTGCTAGGTGTGCCCCTCTGGCTATGCATTGTACAGTATTTATTCAGAATCAGAATCAGAATCAGAATTCCTTTATTTCGCCAAGCACGGGTGGGCCGTGCCCGGAATTGGATTTGGCACATTGATGGCATAGAAAGAGTCAAAAACAACAGACAAGAGTAGTACAACAGAGCAAGAGTAGTACAACAGAACATGATTAATACAACAAGACATGAGAATACACATTTGTGGTAGGGGTCCAGCACGGACAGCAGCGTGTGACAGCAGATAACACTAGCATGACCTAACCAAGGCAGATAAACAAGCAGCCGCAGCCGAGGTCGGATGTTAGACTACAGACGGCTACAGGGGGGGGGGGGGGACAGTAGAGCGAGCAGAGTTCAGGAGTCTAATGGCAGTGGGGAAAAAGGTGTTCATGCGCCTGCTGGTTTTTGCGGGGATGGACTGGAACCTCCGACCGAGTTTGAGTCGCCTGAAAAAACTGTTACCAGGGTGTGAATGGTCACCCACAATTTTCATTGCTCTGTTACGCAGCCTGGTGTTGTAGATGAGATCTAGAGGGGGAAGAGGTTTCCCGATGATCCTCTCCGCTGAGCTGATGACCCTCTGAAGTTTGTATCTGTCACTGGTGGTGCAGCCAGCAAACCAGACCAGGATGGATGAGCAGAGAACTAACTCTATCGTCGCAGAGTAGAAGGACCTCAGAAGTTCTTGGGCAATACCAAACTTCTTTAGTTGGCGAAGGAAGAAGAGTCTTTGCTGAGCCTTCTTCTGAGTTGCGGTGGTATTGGCCTTCCAGGTCAGGTCATCAGAGAGGGTCGTACTCAGAAGGCGGACGCTAGGAACCCTAGCGACTTCGGTACCCTCGATGTAATTCGGGGTGGGGGGATTACTGGTATACTTCCTAAAATCAATGACCATCTCCACAGTTTTGGCTGTGTTGAGAACCAGCCTATTCTCTCTACACCAATTGCAGACTCTGTCGACCTCCTGGCGGTAGGCCTGCTCGTCATTCTCACTAACAAGGTCAACAATTGTGGTATCGTCCGCAAATTTGATGATTTTGACAGAGTCCGCAGTGGAAGTGCAGTTATTCGTGTATAGAGAGAACAGGAATGGTGACAAGACGCAGCCCTGAGGGGCTCCAGTGTTTGTCACTCTGGGTCTGGAGACTATGTCGCCCAGCTTCACAACCTGGGACCTATTCGATAGAAAGTCTGTGATCCAGAGGCGAAGAGTAGGATGAACTTCCAGCTCCGTGAGATTGTCATGCAGGATACGGGGGCAGATAGTGTTAAAGGCCGAGCTGAAGTCCAGGAGAAGGATTCTAGCATAAGAGTTCGGCCTGTCTAGGTGGTCAGTGATAAATTCCAGGCAGATGTTGATAGCATCGTCCGTGGACCTGTTTGCTCTGTATGCGAACTGGAGAGGGTCCAGTCGGTCTAGAGTAGTGTTCTTGAGCAGAGACAGGACCACTTTTTCAAAGGTCTTCATGACCACTGATGTTAGGGCCACGGGCCTGAAGTTGTTTAGGTCTGAGACCCCTTGCTTTTTCGGGACGGGAATGATGGTGGATTCCTTGAAACATGTAGGGACCTTCCCTTCCCCGAGAGACCTGGCGTAGATAGAGGTGAGGACGGGGGCCATCTGCCCTGAGCAGGACTTCAGACATGCCGGTGACACGCCATCAGGGCCAGATGCTTTCCTGGCATTCAAGGAAGACAGAAGGCAAAGAACGTTGGTCTCGGATACTGTCAGGGAAGGGCATGTGCTCGAGCTAGGTTCAGTGCGCCTAGCAGCAGGGGGGGCAGAAGGAGTTGACTGCCCCCCAGGGGTGGCCGGGACCTCAAACCTGCAGTAAAAGTTGCTGAGTTCCTCGGCTAGCTCGGAGCAAGGAGTAGCCTGTTGGGGTGGGGGCTTATAGCTAGTGGCAGCCTTCAGGCCCTTCCAGACAGCCCGAGGGTCGTTTGAGCGGAGGTTGTTCTGAATCTTTTCAGCATGTGACCGTTTTGCAGCACGCAGTTCCCTGTTGAGGGAGTTCCTTGCCGACCTGAAGTCCTCCAGGGAGCCAGACTTGTGAGCGGCTTCCTTGCGCTTCCGCAGTTGACGCAGCTTATTTGAGAACCACGGTTTATCGTTAGGGTAAATCTTGAAGGACCTGGTGGATACACAGGATTCCTCGCAGAAGCTGATATAGGATGAAACAGCATCAGCCCACTCATCTAGGTCGGGTGATTCCAGTGCCTTCCAGTCCGTGCAGTTGAAACACTCCTGGAGTTGGAGCTTGGCTTCATTAGACCACCACACTTTAGTAGACCTCAGGACTGGTTTCGCTGACTCCAAGCGCCTTCTGTAGGTGGGAACCAGATGGATGAGGCAGTGGTCAGAGGAACCGAGAGCAGCCCATGAGACGGCCTTGTAGGCGTCCTTAAGAGGCGTATAACAGTGGTCAAGAGTGGCACCGTTCCTGGTGGGGCAGACCACGTGCTGGTGGTAGCGTGGGAGCTCATGCCGGAGGTTCGCTTTGTTGAAGTCACCCATGATGATAAACAGAGAGTCTGGAAGGGATGTCTCCCACTGCGTGATGGTGTCGCTGAGATCCCGCTGAGCAGATTTAACGTCAGCGTCAGGAGGAATGTACACACCTGCGAGGACATAGGAGGAGAACTCTCTGGTTGAGTATGTAGGCTTGCAGTTAATGAGCAATAGTTCGAGGTTGGGGGTGCACTTTTTGACTAGTACTGATGTGCTTGGGCTCCATGCGGAGCTGACATAGAAACAGATTCCCCCACCTTTCTTTTTCCCTGAGAGGGTGGGGTCACGGTCCGCACGTATAATGTTGAAGCCCGGGAGGAGAAGGGCATTGTCTGGGATGACCTCCTGCAGCCACGTTTCCATGAAGCAGATGACTGGGGTATTATTGCCTAGCTCCCTCTTGTTACTGATAAGGCGAAGTTCATCCAGCTTGTTAGGAAGGGAGCGGACATTTGCCAAGAGGGCCGAAGGAATGGCTGAGCGCAGACCCCTTTTCCGCAATCTCACAAGGGCCCCCGCCCGGCAACCCCTGCGCCGCTGACCTGAACGGACCAGTGGGTCAGGGCTGGTGATTTTTTGGATGTGGCTCAAGACGGAATTGTAAAGGAGACCACCGTCTGGGAGGGAAGAGCTGCAGGATTCCCAGAGGGAGAGCTGCATCCTGGTGTAGGCAGTGCGGGGCATGAGAGGAGGTGAAGGGGGTTACTGAACGACCATTCTGCTGGGGGGGGGGGCAGCCACCTGTGATGCGCTGTAACCATTGGAGTGGGCCCCGTCAGTCAGGTAGAGCAGCCGTGCAGGAGCACCTCAACACAGTCCATATGCCCCCGAACAGGTGCAGGTCAGCACAGTCCATATGCCCTGTGGGAGGTGGATTGACACCAGACCATATGTACAGAACAGATCAATGCAGCCCAACAGCAGCACCACAATCCAGAAAACAGATCAACATAGCACCGACATATTACGCAGCGACGTACAGAGTATATTGTCTTGTCACTAACTGTCCCTCAGAGGGGCTCACAATCTAGTCCCTACCACAGTCCTATGTCTATGTATGTATCGTGTAGTGTATGCATCATAGTCTAGGGCCAATTTAGGGGGAAGCCAATTCACTTATCTTTATGTTTTTGGGATGTGGGAGGAAACCAGAGTGTCCAGAGGAAACCCACACAGACACGGGGAGAACATACAAACTCCTTGCAGATGTTGACCTGGCTGAGATTTAAACCGGGGACCCAGCGCTGCAAGGCAAGAGCACTACACCACCATGCTGCCCAGTACAATACATACCAACCTTTTAATCCCTGAAGTCCAGCCTCTCCTTTCTCACCAGCGGACCCTGGGAAGCCGGGACATCCTCGGAGAATGGTCAGCTTGTCTGAACTGCCAACCCCAACCACTTTAACTTCTGTGCAGATGAAAGAGATCAGGTTAAAACCAGCAATGGAGAGCTTAGAGTGCTTTTATACGTAACAGAGTTAGGCTCGGTTCACGGTGATGAGTTGCAGTGTGGCACAACGGCCACATTCTATTCCCATTTGCTGCCCTGCAATACACCATCTATGCAATGTCCACAGTGTGGCGCGTGCATTGCAGTATAACGGTGTGTGGCACAGGAGCACACTGCTTGCAGCCAGGGCTAGTTCTAGACTATTTGCTGCCTGAAGCCAATTGTTTCATTGCTATATTCCTCTATATACCTCTCACTTCAGTTATCCTTTAACCACTTCAGCCTTCAGTCGTTTTTCACCTTATGCATCCGAGCAATTTTCACCTCCCATTCATTCGATAATAACTTTATCACTACTTATCACAATTAATTGATCTATATCTTGTTTTTTCCGCCACCAATTAGGCTTTCTTTGGGTGGTACATTTTGCTAAGATTTTTTTTTTTCTAAATGCATTTTAACACAAATATTAAGAAAAAATTGAAAAAAAATCATTATTTCTCAATTTTCAGCCATTATAGCTTTAAAATAATACATGCTACCATAATTAAAACCTATGTATTTTATTTGCCCAATTGTCCTGGTTACTACACCATTTAAATTATGTTCCTATCACAATGTATGGCACCAACATTTTATTTGGAAATAAAGGTGCATTTTTTTAGTTTTGCGTCCATCACTATATACAAACTTATAATTTAAAATTAGTTGTATTCCCTCTTCACATGCATATTAAAAAAAGTTCAGCTCCCTAGGTAACTATGTTTTTTTTATTGTTTTGTTCAAATTGTTTTGTGTTTAAATTTAAATTTTAAATGTAATTTATTCTGTCTTTTTTGTTCTAAAAAAATGTATGTGCATGTAGTTTTACTATTTGACCACAAGATGGCCACAGTGAGTTTTTGTTTTTCTATCTTGTGAGTGAGCACGCTCGCTCACAGGAACTCACAGGTACAATGGTTAATTTGCATATATTCAGCAGTGTTGCTCTGGGAGACATCTCAAGCTCACTCCAACCTGAATTATCGCAAATTCTTTCTGTTTTAGGAAAGCAAACTTTTGTTTTTCTTAACATCTTAGTAAGGGGGCTTTTAGGACCATTGTAGTCCCTTACACACTCCAATGAGTTCTGGGTCACCATGAGCTTGCTGGTTAGTCTGTGCCTCAGGATTCACAAGCCCTACTCCATAGAGCCAAATTAATCCATGCCATGCACTGATGAGGATCAAACAATCCGAAACAGTCTGTATGCATGTTGGATTATTATGGCTCTGTACAAATTAACAAGCTGACACATCATTGCATTCCAGCGGTTCTGGAGGTGTGTTTAGCTTCTAAGGGTACAATGGTTAATTTGCATATATATATATATAAAAGCATATATATATAAAAGCAAACTTTTGTTTTTCTTCACAGGAACTACAAAGAGGACATGATTTTTTTTTTTCAGAAAGAAAACCTCTGAAAAGAAGCTGTCGGTTTTTCTACCGGGGACTTAGATTG